>NC_057725.1:14651010-14671002 GCF_004010195.1 Chiloscyllium plagiosum
CTTTCTGCAAGTCCAGGTACACTACATCTACTAGATCTCCCTCGTCCATCTTCCGAGTTACAGGAGGTAATGTACTGAGCTGGATAAATGATCAGCTAACAGACAGAAAATGTAGAAATAAATGAGTCATCGGACAGAAAAACATGCTCATTCAAAAATGCAACCTTAATAAGAATGATATTAAACATATACATGAAAATCTCAGACATCACACAACAGTAACACAACTTGTATAAGTTGTCCATTAATTCAATCTAAATCTACTTCAATTAGCTCAGGAAATTGACCAGTCCTTCAAGATGAGAGTTTGAAATTGGAATCATTGCAAATCTAGATAGACAGTGCAACTTGTATTCAGCTTGGGGATGTCCTCATGCGATGGTGCAACATAAACTTCGAAAAAGGAACCCTCAATACCAGGTCAACAATTCACCATATTAAAGTAGCTAACTAGTAGTTAATATTTTAATGTTCTCTGATGCAAAATGTTTCATTTTAACAAGACAGTGAATTAAATTTATGCTAATCTAGAAAACGTGCTCTCCTAACAACTTGTTTAACTTTTCCCACTAACAGTTGTAGTTAGAAAGCACCGATCATTCCATTTTCCAAAGGATTTACATTAACATGACAGTATTTTTCACTGGAAAGTTTAATATACCATAACCAACTCGTTTCAAGGCAACAATTCACAATTGTGATCTTTAAACTTAGTTTACGGACAATAATTCAATTGCTTGCTGTGCAATGGATTCTACCTCAGCCAAGACACTGAACCTACAATAAAAGTTTTAAAGTAAAATCTTTAAAGGAATTAGTAAAATTTCAAATGGTTAGTAAAATATTGGTATTTTTAATGACTTTAAATGCAACACATCATGCTGTTCAAATGCATTTAATAGCAAATTGAGTTTTAATATGGGTACAAGTTGAATATCTTCTTATTCTCAAAACATTCACAAACTGAACAACTGAGGTCCACATGACAACAGAGTACTGCTTCATTTTATCTGCAAGATGAAAGAGCAGACAGAAAACTCCTTCTCTAGTTGTAACACTCTCGAAGTTACCTAGTGCAGTGACAAACTTGTACTGCTGTAATATCTACGAGGAGAAAGTGAGGGCTGCAGATGCTGGAGATCTGAGCTGAAAATGTGTTGCTGGAAAAGCGCAGCAGATCAGGCAGCATCCAAGGAGCAGGAGAATCGACGTTTCGGGCATAAGCCCTTCTCCTGAAGAAGGGCTTATGCCCGAAACGTCGATTCTCCTGCTCCTTGGATGCTGCCTGACCTGCTGCGCTTTTCCAGCAACACATTTTCAGCTCTGCTGTAATATCTATACTACTTATCCCTGTAGCAGAGCTATAAAGTGATTAGGAAAGAAAAAAGAAAGCGTGCTTTGAACTTAGAAACACTCAGAAATTAGATGGAACTGTGCCTAAATATGGCCTGCGTTCTGCGATGCTACCAGGCAATGCTTTATGTGCACACTGAGTTCCAAAAGTACTAAATGTTCCAGCTCCTACGCATGGACATGTGTCATCTTAATGGGCGCAAAACACTAGCCAGAAAAAATGCTGTTGATCATTAGTACAACTTTCAAATTCTGTTGAGATTAGAAAGATAAACTTTAGATTGTTAGATGATACACATAGAAGTAGTCATAAGTGGCACATATAACCTAATAATTTCACCAATCCTACCTATGTTCCAAATAACATTATGTACCAGAGAGTTTGCTTGCAATTGCCATAATCACTCATTTACCAAATTGTTAATATAAATTATTAATTATTAATTTAAAATTAAAAGCAGACTTAAACAGTTTATAGTGGTTGGCGGTATTAGAGATCAAATAATTGAAACAGTTATGAATCTGAATAGGAATGTGAATGCATCAGAAGCTGGTAAAAATCAAACAGGTCTTCAAATTTCATTCTTCTGCACGAGCAAAAACTTTAATTTTGTATGTTACATAAAATCTTGAATTCATGGCATTTGTTCCCTGCAGCACGCTTACCAACGCCCACAGACTCTGTTCATCCACACACACTCACACCCACACAGTCTCTCTCAGGCACACACGCTCTTTCTCTGCAGCTTCACCTAGCACGACCTATTGAGTATATTTATCTGCAGACACAGTTGAGAATGATTCTCCATGCTGCTAATAACTTAAAGTCGTGAAATTGCAACTTGTTTGGATTCATTTTCTCTCAATCTCGATAGAATATAGTATTGAAATTTTCTTTACAGAATGCCTTATTAAACAAACATGATGTCAGGTAAACCCTGTTAGACTGCAGTATCTGCCTTTTGTAAAACGTATAATTTACACAGATTACTTTTAACCAAATCTACACCATAACTTAATATTGGAAAACCATTGTTGTAAAAATATAATTGGATGAACGTGATGGAGTTTTTAAAAAATTCAGTATGATAACATAAG
Source organism: Chiloscyllium plagiosum (assembly GCF_004010195.1). NCBI lineage: Eukaryota > Metazoa > Chordata > Chondrichthyes > Orectolobiformes > Hemiscylliidae > Chiloscyllium > Chiloscyllium plagiosum. Next base: position 14,653,462 of record NC_057725.1, read on the forward strand.
CATCCATTAGGGAGCAAAATATAAGACAATTGGTATATCATAAAATGCAATATAATAAAATACTTATTGTTGAATTTTCTAATTATAGTTCAAAAATACACCTGAAGTGGTGTTTAAATTTCCTTTTCCTCTCTGCTTACCCTGGCAGAGTAGCTAATTCCCTTGCTTCAACCTCTCCAAGTAAGTGGACCTTAATCAAAATCACAAATGATGTCCCTGTGACTGGTGCATTATTCCTCATTCTTTCTGCTTGGGTCGCAAAATGTCCATGTTTCAGAATCATAACCAAGAGAACATGCTGAGAAATCAAGTCTTACAAACCAGCAGCTTCGTCCAATGGATTAGCTTGATGCTTTGCAAGTTGGCCAAGATGGAAGCTGCTTCTATCATGCTCTGCAGCAAGAGACAGATTGTCTATCACCATGGAACCAAGGCAGCAGAATTTGCTAAACAGTTCCATCAGGATGAGAGAGATCAGCAGCTAATATGCAATGCACTGTCTCATGACCAGTTTTCTTGATACTTACAATGAGGGAGAAGTAGTTACATGTTCTCTCCATGGGAGAGACAGTCCATGGACTTTTTGATAATTGATTTGTAAGGCATGCATTCGAAGTAGTTTTTCTGGTAGAGTAACATGAACAACTTAGAAATCATTAAACGGAAAAAAATAATTTCCATATTCACTTTCAGCAGCACATTGATTTTATTCTGCCTGGATAAAGACATAAATGTAAGTCTGCTCAAAGGCAGATCACCCACATTTGTTAGCATACAAACAGAAGAAGCTTCATTGGCTTGAGCAACCTACAGGATGGCAGACGGTTGCATCTCAAAGAATTTTCTGTACAGGAAGTAGCTGGAATCACATGATCAGCAGGACACCCAAAAGCTCCACTTTGTGCTTTCAAGTGTGATATGAAGGCCGGAGACATTGATGATCACATCCAGGAATCAACATCTGACAGGAAAATGGTGACACTTCCTGTGGGTTGGTGTGCACAATCACCACAACCAGTGTCAATAATGCCTGGTAACAGATGCCAATTCCAAAAACCACCCACAACAACATTTGATAGCCTTACTTGTGATCGAACCTGTCTCTCCAACTTTCGCCTCCTGCCTCAGCAGCAAAGGTGCACCATATGAAGTCATCCTATCTGAAATGGATGTTTGCTGTGTGCCCATCATCTTTTGGAGCTGGGGATGGTGGAATCTTTCTGCAGCTTTTGCCACAATCAGCCATGCCATAGAGGCAGAATCAATTATGCGATTCAAAAAGGAACTCAACGTTTATTTCAGAAGGAACAGTGTTCAGGGTTATAGGGAAAAGATGGAAGAATGATAAGTGAGGAAAGCCTGTGCATTATGATGGGCTGAATGGCTTTCTACTGCACTGTTACCAATTCTACATAGCGGTGATTCTTCTCCAACAGGACTCCTTTTGCCTTGATTAGCGGTTCCTCATCTTTGATTCCTATTTTTCTGACCAGCATGCATCCAACACATTTTATGATTCTATGATCTGCAAGAATGGCTTCTTTCTTCCATCCACATTCATCATTGTGGAGTTTCCCATGATTCCTTCTTTGATCCTCCTCCACCATAACTAAAGGTGAGCTCCTGGGACATCAGCTGCAGACATGGTTCCATGTGTATAATAATGACATCAGAATCAATGTTAGCACTGCTGCCTCACAGCGCCAGAGACCCGGGTTCAATTCCTGCCTCAGGCAACTGTGTGGAGTTCGCACATTCTCCCAGTGTCTGCATGGGTTTCCTCCGGGTGTTCGTGTTTCCTCCCACAGTTCAAATATGTACAGGTTAGGTGAATTAGCCATGCTAAATTGTTACCATAGTGTTAGGTGAAGGGATAAATGTAGGGGAATGGGTCTGGGTGGGTTGCTCTTTGGAGGGTCGGTGTGGACTTGTTGGGCCAAAGGGCCTGTTTCCACGCTGTAAGTAATCTCATCTAATCTTCTCAAATTGTCTGACCTATTATTAATTCATTCGCAAGTCTGGATGTCAACGGCTCAACTATCAATTACCCATCCCCAATTGCTTCAGAGAAAGTAAGAGTCGAGTTACCTTCTCAAACTGCTACAGTCCTTGGTGTGAAGATATACCCACAGTGCTATTAGGAAAGACCTTAACCCTGCGACAGCGGAGGGATGATTCCAAGTCAGGACAGTGTGCAGAAACTGCAGGAGATGGTGTTTCCATGCATTTGCTATCCTTGTCCTTCTGAAAGGCAGACATTGAGGCTATGGAAGCTGTTGCTGAGGAGCTTTAGTGAGTTAGTACAGTGCAAGGGCAGCACAGTGGCTCAGTGGTTAGCATTGCTGCCTCACAGCACCAGGGACCAGGGTTCGATGCCAGCCTCGGGCGACTGTGTGGAGTTTGCACATTCTCCCGGTGTCTGTGTTAGTTTGCTTCGGGTACTCCGGTTTCCTTCCGCAGTCCAAGGATGTGTGGGTGAATTGACGATGCTAAATTGTCTGTAGTGTTAGGTGCATTAGTCAGAGGGAAATGGGTCTGGGTGGCTTACTCTTTGGAGGGTCAGTGTGGACTTGTCAGGTCGAAGGACCTGTTTCCACACTGTAGGGAATCTAATCTAATCTAATCTAAACTTGCTGATAGTACACACTGCCCCCACAGTGCATTAGTGAAGACGACATTAATGAATGTTGAAGATGGTGGATAGGATGCCAATGTGCTTTGAACAAAAGAGTCATAGAGATGTACAGCACAGAAATAGATCCCCCTGTCCAACTCGTTCATGCCAACCAGATATCCCAACCCAATCTAGTCCCATCTGCCAGCACCCAGCCCATATCCCTCCAAACATTTCCTATTTATAGACCCATCCAGATGCCTTCTAAATGTTGCAATTTTACTACCCTCCACCACTTCCTTTGACAGCTCATTCCATACATATACCACCCTCTGTGTGAAAACATTGCCCCTTAAGTCTCTCTTATATCTTTCCCCTCTCACTCTAAACCTTTGCCCGCTAGTTCTGGACTCCCTCATCCCAGGGAAGAGAGATTTCCCACATATAAAGCCAAGCTGACTATCCCTAATCAATCCTTGCCTTTCCAAATACATGTAAATCCTGTCCCTCAGGATTCCCTCCAACAACTTGCCCACTACCGATCAGTCAAAGGGTAGTGAATCTGTGGAACTCATTGTTGCAGAAAGCTATGGAGGCCAAGTCATTCAGTGTCTTTATGACAGAGATAGCTAGGTCCTTAATTAGTAAGAGGATTAAGGGTTATGGGGAGAAGACAGGAGAATGGGTTTGAGAAACGTTTGAGCGATGATGGAATGGTAGATCAGACTCAGTGGGCCAAATGGCATAATTCTGTTCCTAAATCCTATGGCCTATGGCCTTAGACGCTTACAGCCATTCATCCTATTGTATACACGGCAGTTAACACATGTCTTACACTATTACCATTTTCCAACTCTTGGTACACAGCCCATGAGCCTATGGCAATGCAAGCAAATATCAAAATACTATTTAAATGTTATAAGAATTTCTGACTCAACCACCCCTTTAGGCAGTGAGTTCCAAACTCCCACCACCCTCTAAGCAGAAACATTTCTCAACTCTCCGATTAGCTTTCTATGCCTTACTTTGAATCCGGTTGTTCTGAATGACATCAAGCTCCTGGAGTGTTAAGAGTCGCACTCATCCAAGCCAGTGCAAATACTCCATTATATCCCTGATGTGTCCATTGATGGAGGAGATTCATTGGGGAGACTGGGGGGGAATACTTAACACAAAATTCCTAGTCTTTGATGTACTCTTGCAGCCACAGTATTTATAGGACTGTTCCACCTCAAACTCTGGTACATTGCTAAACCCCCAGGATACTTATAGCTGAGGTTTCAGCTGCAAATTCCTCCAGTTAACAATGGTCATGTATTTCTAGATTAATGGAAGAAAACACGGACAGCACTTTCAACATTGGCTTTAATTTTTGGTCTTTAAGATTGTAGGCAAGTCCAGCATTTCCCTGCCCACATACATAACACTATTGAGTCCAAGATCCATTACCATCAGACCTACATCTTGATCTGCTTGTGGTAGGTAAACGTAAACTATTTCACACATACCATCATATTGTCCATGAAGTTGCAATGCCTACATTTAAACCTGTAATTAAATTAATGATTTGACAAGTTGCCAGCATGAAATTCTGTCGATCATCCTGGATTCCAAACATCCAAATCAACCACCAATGTTTAGGGTACACATATTTAGCCAATTCAGCGCAGTAAGTTACCACTAATTCCAGAGGATTTGCCACAGTTTGTATACTTACACTAATTAGTAACCTAGGATTGTTGCATTAAATATCTCTATTGCACTTCGAATATCTGATGAACAAATAACCTACTTACAGTCCACATATAAGCTTGTGGTCAGGGATCTGGTGTGACAGCCAATGGGACCCTACCCAAAACCAGGTCACAATTTGAGGGAGGGATGGAGGAGGGAGTGCTGCATAAGAATTAAAAAGTAGTTGAAGAAAACCAACCTATTTGCAAACATAGCTACAAGGCACTGATGAGACCAATGCTCCTCCACGCAATTTGATTTGATAATCAAACCAAAGCACAAGCAGCAACAAACTTGGATGGAGTAGAATGCATGAAATGATCAAAGTCAGGCCTGAACACAACACATGATGGATTCCACAAAGTGGAACTACATTTTGATTATTTTAGAAAGGCATAGAGACATGGGACAGCAAAGTCAAGATGGATTAAATGGATTGTTCTTCAATAGAGCTAGTGCAGACTTGATGAAAGGAATGGCATCCTTCTGTGCTACAGTGTCCTACGATTGTATGAAACTGTAAGCAACAACCACCAACTGAGTTGCAAACACTACAAGCCATAGCCCTTTTCTGTGTGGAATAATTCTACTAAAACAATGCATTATCAGAATTCGCACTGTATATTTAATCAATTTCAAACAGGCTCCAATTCTCGTCGATCTTGAATTGCTCATTTTTCAAATGCAAACAATCTGTAACTCAAAGCCAACACAAGCACGAGTGAGTTATTAAGGTCTTTTATATACAATATCATGCAGATGCTCTGCTCACTTTAAGGGAATGATTCTTCATTCAAAGTATGGCCTATATTACACACAACCAGTCAGCATTCACAGCTACGGATATTACTCATAATGCATTGACAAAGAAAGGCCTCTCCAATACTCAAACAGATGCCCATGTTAGATATTTTCATTTCTGTATCAAAAACAATGGATATGACTGACTAAAGATAAAGAAACCGAGAGGTCATAGTTGAAATTTAACCAAATTCCTTAAACGGATTGCAAGACATTCAGGAGTATTGTTACAATAAAGCTAAGGAAATTACACTGATGGAAGGTAAATTAGCAAGCTTAACTGCAAGTCCCTTTCCTCCATTGCGCAGATTGTGAAGAGTAGATAAAAGTTCATAATCTACACAGATGAACAGTCTCTTGTGCCAAGGAAAATCATAAAATCATCTTACTTAGGGATTTATCTACGAAACAATTAAAATTTATGAAGATAAGGAAAGCGGATACCATGGAAAAAGCTCACCTTGTCTGTCAGATTCCCGGTTACATGCTGAGAATAACTAACATAAATTTATTAAAAGACTGAAATATTTCCTTGACTAACATTAATATTCCAAATATACAATACTATTTCAATACTTTATCATTTATGGCAATGCCTATTCTCAAAATCTTCAAATGCATTCTAAACAGATATTTGACTTGAATTCAACACAAGTCATGCCAGTCTATGAAATGTTACAAAATATGGAAGAAACTATTGATAAACTGGGCAAGGTGAAATTCATTTGCTGGCTACAATAGTAACCCAATCTTAGTTGAGGAGCAATCAAGCCTTTATCTAGAGATCCTTTCCTCATGTTTGGTTGCATTTACCTCATGGATTCAAAACCACTCCAGAAAAGTAAAAAAAAAGAGATTCCATCCAAGGTCACGCTGTGCAGTATCAATGCTTTCAGTTTAGTGTCCAATACATCTTGAACCTTCTGCAAGTGCAGATGGGAATAATAACTACAACACATCACAAGTTAATAAACAATTATGGACCTGAATTTGTGACTACCTCCAATCTGAGTTTTAGAAACTCAGATTCACAATCCTTACCGTTGCCTATGGATACTGACTTGAGTACATCAGAAACTGTGTACCTGCATAGAGATTGTCTCAATTTATTACACAGCATGAGGGAAGTCTATTTAGGACTAACAAAACAAACAGCTGTCAAACCTACAACATATCCTGACATTAAAATTATACCACATACCATTGCATTGTAGCAAAACTCTGAGAACAAGAATCAGTGAAACTTTTTAAAAAGAAAACGAAAATGCCTTATTACAATTCACTTCATACTCCTTATTTTGTTTCAAAACAGGAAGATAGTGACAATAACACTCAGATAAAGTGTGTCAAATCATTCACATCAAGCAACATTTTTAAAGAAAGAAACAGCTGCAAACAGATGAAGAAAATGAATCATGTTCATACTTCAGACAAATAAAAACATTTGAAGAGAAAACAAACTTTCTGAAATATTTAATTTTAACAAACAGCTTGTTATGTACATTCGAATTACAAGAAAGATATATATATTTAACACTGGAACAGGTCATTTGGCCTAGCCAGTGTGCAGGATTACTCTCCATGTGATGACATTGTTCTAATCTCATTTAACCATCCTGCTCCCAAAAGATGATGACACATTAATTACCCTGTGCACTAGGATAAATGTTGTCATTTGTACATGTCGCTTGCCTCAACCTAAGATAATATTTTGATCTCATGTCCACCACTACCATGCCAGGTAAACATGGTTCAAGCCTAAAATCAGCCGCCTTAGATTATTTAAAAGTTTAATTATAATGGAAGAAAAATATGATGTAAAATTTGATCTGCCCACTGGTTGTAGGATCCGAGAGACTATCTTCTGGAGACCAGAAGGATTGTATAAATAATGTTTACTATTAAAGAAAAATATCTAGAATTTACACACATGCACTCCCTGTACAACTTCAAGAATTTCAGCAGAATTATGATGATGCAATCAGAATTAAAAAAATCCGACACTCATTGATATAGAAATAGAACATTACAGCGCAGTACAGGCCCTTCAGCTCTCGATGTTGCGCCGACCTGTCATACCAATCTGAAGCCCATCTAACCTACACTATCCCATGTACATCCATATGCTTGTCCAATGACGACTTATATGTACTTAAAGTTGGCAAATCTACTACCGTTGCAGGCAAAGCATTCCATACCCTTACTACTCTCGGAGTAAAGAAACTACCTCTGACATCTGTCCTATATCTATCACCCCTCAATTTAAAGCTATGCCTCCTCATGCTCACCGTCACCATACTTGGAAAAAGCTCTCCCTGTCCATCCTATCTAACCCTCTGATTATCTTATATGTCTCTATTAAGTCAGCTCTCAACCTTCTTCTAACGAAAACAGCCTCAAGTCCCTCAGCCTTTCCTCATAAGATCTCCCCTCAATACCTGGCAACATCCTAGTAAATCTCCTCTGCACCCTTTCCAAAGCTTCCAAATCCTTCTTATAATGCAGTGGCCAGAACTGCACACAATACTCCAAGTGCAGCCGCACCAGAGTTTTGTACAGCTGCAGCATAATCTCATGGTTCTGGAACTCGATCCCTCTATTAATAAAAGCTAAAACACTGCATGCCTTCTTAACAACCCTGTCAACCTGGGTGCCAACTTTCAAAGAACTGTGTACATAGACACAGAGACCTCTCTGCTCATCTACACTACCAAGAATCTTACCGTTAGCCCAGTGCTTTGCATTCCGGTTACTCCGACCAAAGTGAATCACCTCACACTTGTCTTCATTAAACTCCATTTGCCACCTCTCAGCCCAGCTCTGCATATTGTTTAGAATCTGCAACAGAGTTAGGAAAGCACACAAGGCATATCTTGCAATAATGAAAACCTAAAGATGACAGTACTAATTACTCCAGTAAACTGGTTTTAGTTTGTACCACAGGCTGAAAACAGAATGATAGGTGACAGATTTTCCTGTTCTGTATTAGGGCGCAATACAAAAAAGAAAAACAGGGCAGGGAAACATATGGCAAGCTAAGTAGATCTAACACTTAAGTGTTCTTATGAATATCTGCCAGTCTTACTTGATCACCTGAGTAGCATGGACCAACAACCTAAAGTTTTCTAAAACATCATATTCAATATAAATTGAAAGTCAAGTCACACAGAAAATATTTAAAAATTGTAATTCCATGACCATGCTCATGTTGCAAAATGCACCATTTGCTAACCACACTTATATCATGCAATGTACAAAGTGTTATATGATTAACTATTAAGAAAAATATAAATGTCAAAGCTTGTAATGGACCAAAACCATCAAAAACTTAAAAAAAAAAGCTAAAGGCTGACCGACTCTACCAGAAAAATACTTACGATAGGGCAGCATGGTGGCTCAGTGGTTAACACTGCTGCCTCACAGTGCGAGGGACCAGGTTTAATTCCACTGTCTGTGACTGTCTGTGGAGATTGCACATTTTCCCTGTGTCTGCATGGGTTTCCTCCCACAGTCCAAAATTGTGCAGGGGAGGTGAACTGGCCATGCTGAATTGCCCATTGCACCCAGGGATGTGTAGGTTGGGTGGATTGGCCATGGAAATTTAAGGGTTACAGGGATAGGCTTGGGTGGGCTGCTTTTTGGAAGGTCAATGTGCACTTGATGGGCTGAATGACCTGCTTCCACGCTAAAGGGATTCTATGGTTCTAATCTTAATATTTTATTGAAACAAGTAGTATTTGTGTAGAAATAGTACAAGACAAAATAAAAATGAAAATGCAAGTTCATAAAGTGGTAGGGAATTCCTGAGTTATAGGTCAGCACGATCAAATTAGTAAAAAGTTAAAATATTTTCAGCTGCAGTCGTACATGGTTGATTGGCAACAGTTAGCTCCGATAATAATAAAGCCTAGTGAAGAATTCAAAAACCAGAAAACGGGAAACTTTAATTCCAGACCTTGAAATACAAGATGATCTCCAGAAATATTTTTGACAGTCGACTAAATGGTATTGTTAAATGTAAACATTTTTGTGAATTATGTTTTAAAATTTGATTTTACGCCTCAATACTCCACTGCATATAAAATCAAAATCCAACAACTGAATGCTGTTTGCAATTTCACCGCTTTTGTATTTTCGAAGCTGTGAACTATGAATGGCACAAATCATCATACAGCAGAGACAAGCCATTCAATCCAACCAGTCATGCTAGTATTTATTCTCCACTCCAAGCTTTTTAAAATATTCATTACAGCTGGGCTCTGGCTAGGCCAGCGTCATTGTCCAGTTCCAACTACTCTTGAACAAAAGAACAAAGAACACTCTAGCACTGGAAAGGTCCCTTTGACCCACCAAGATTGAAACAACACATTATGCCGTTCTAAACTAAGAAACCTTTGGCCTTTATGTAGTCTGTATCCATCTTCACCACATCCTCTTACCACTCTTTAAAAAAAAACCCTGCTTATCACATCTCATTTAAACCTACCCCCTATTACTTTAAATCTTTATCACCTAGTAAATGACATTTCTATCCTAGGGGAAAAAAGACTGACTATCCATGCCTCTCAATTTTGTAAACTTCTTTCAGGTTGCCCCTCAACCTTCAAGACACAAGTGAAAACAAACCAAGATTGTCCACTTTCTCCTCTAGCTAGTACCCTCTAAACCAGGCAACATCCTGGCAAACCATTTCGGTACCCTCTCCAAAGTCTCAAAATCCTTCTGGTAGCGCGGCAACCAGAACTGTACACAATACTCTAACGTGGCTTAATAAAGTTTGCGAGAGCTGAAACATGACATGTCAATTTTTATATTCTATGGCCTGACCAATGAAGGCAAGCATGCCACACATTTCTTGACCACCTTATCCACTTTGTGTTACCACTTGCAGGGAACTGTGGATCTGTATGCCCGGACCCCCCTGTATGTTGATGCAAATAAGGGTTCTAGTATTTATTGCATACTTCCCTCCTGCATTAGATTTCCCAAAACTTCACATTTGTTCAGATTAACCTCCATCTACTTCTCCACCCCCCAAGTGTCCAGTCTATATTCTGCTGTATCCTCGAGCAATCCTCATTATCCACAGCTCCCCCAATCTTTGTCATCCACAAACCTAATCAAGCCACCTACATTCTCCTTCCAGCACTGATCCGTGCAGAACACCCCTGATCACAGATCTCCAATATGAAAAGCACCCTTTCCATTGCTATTCTCTACCAATGACTAAGCTAGTTCTGTGTCCATCTTAACAGCTCACTGTAGATCTTATGTAACTTCACCTTTTGTATCCACCTACCATGAGGGACCTTGCTAACATCCATGTAGACATTCGTCGCCCTGCCCTCAGTTCCTTAAAAAACTCAATCAGGTTTAGACACAACCTGCCCTGCACAAAGCCTTGCTGCCTATTGCTAATATGTCTACATTTTTCCAAATGTGTGTAAACCCTATCCTAAGAACCTTCTTCAATAATTTCCCTACCACTGACATGAGGCTCACTTCTTGGATTATACCTGTTGCCCCGCTGAAACAAAGGAACAACATCGGCTCTTCTCCAGTTCTCTGGGACTCCTCTTGTGACTGACCTGGATACAAAGGCTGTGTACAAGGTCCCAGCAATTTCCTCACCTGTCTCCCTCAGTGCTCTGGGACAAGTCCCATCAGGTCCTGGAGATTTGTCTGCCTTAATACTTTTCAAAACACCCAACAGCTTTTTATTTATATTGGCATGCTCTAAAATATCAACATTTCCCTCCCAAGACTCATAATCCACCTTGTCCTTTCCCTTCAAATACTCGTGAAAAATATTAATTAATGATCTCATCTACACCTTCCAGCTTCATGCATAAATTCCTTCCTGCCTTTGTCCTTGAGTGGATCTACCTTTTCCCCTAAAGTGGAAGTTGACACATGACATGCTGGCATGGGGCACACACAGACATAAGATGGCCGTTGAGCCAGAAGTTGGTCACTTAGCACACAAGATGGCTACTGAGTCATTATATGGAAAAGTACAGCGAATCATACAGATACTGCCTGAGGCCAACAGAATACCAGCACAATAGAGACAGAACACAGATAATTAGTTTAAGGCAAGTGGGGGAGAGAATACACATCAGTAAAGTCTACTGCCTGAAGTATCTGAGTCCAGCCACCACCAGAAATGTTAACTACCTGAGACTGCTTGTATACAAACGTTAATACCTTTGGTTTGCAATAATGGAAAACGATCTTCGATCTCAGGAAGAACGATCATGACCAATTACTGCAGCAATGGCCTTCTGCGAAATTGCTGAAATTGATAATGACTAACGTTTTCTGTAAACAAACCATGCTGCACAAAGACTCGATATCTGGACCATTATACCATGGAACGTATAAAATATTGTGATGTGTCCTCCGACAGTGAGAGAAGGGTCGCAACTGACAGCCGTGCTGCCGGACGTCTCTCTCTTCCTGGAGCTCCGGTTTCTTTGTACAATAAACTCTGTCATTGATCCCCGATTCTGACTCGAGACTGGTGATTTCCCCCACAACACCCCAGTTACCCTCCTGCTCCTGTCATGTGCATAAAATGCTTTGGGACTTTCCTTAATTCTGTTTGCCAAAGACTCTCATGGATCCTCTTGGCCATCCTAATTCATTGTTGAAGTTCTTTCCTGCGATCTTTGCATTCTGAGGGGCTCTGTAGAGGATTGTGCAATGCTGCCTTCTTGAACCACTACAGTCCATGTGGCATGAATACACTTACAGTGCTATTGCGCAAATGTCCCAGGATTTTGACCCTGATAGTGAAGAAAAAACATCATAGTGAGACTACATTATTTGAAAGGAGGAAACACCAGGGTTGAGTTCAGAAGCAAGTTTAGTTTCTCTCCTAGGAGTTCAAGCAACAAGTCAACTCAGCATTAGGAATTAGTTTGTACTGCTTCCACACCAGAAGAGTTTGAATATAATCTGCAGGTTATTTGAAGTGAGAAGGATTAGGCTTTCAGATCTGAGAAAAGTTCATGTCAGCAGACTTGGAAAGGCATCATCAAATAATTATTTTGCAGTGTAATGTGGAGACTAAGGAGTCAGTTAAGTAGAAACTTAAAGTGTTCAGATAGGCTTGTAATTTCACTGAGTTCGAGTCCATAGCAGAGAGTAATCAAGAAAAAGGTTGAAATTTGGCTTTTTGTGTTTTTATAACTTGGAAACTGTGCTTTTAGATATTGTTTTTTAAATTATTATTTCTAATTTCTGATCTGCTATTAATGAAAATCCACAACATTAGAAGAGTGTGCCTCAAGGATTAACCAACATATTAACCAAACATTTAAAAAAATGACCAAACTAGGTTATATCATCATCCCTTTAGTTGCTGGGTCAAAATCCTACAACTCACATTCTAACAGAGCTGTGTCTCACCACATCCCAAGGACTGCAGCTAATCAAGAAGGTAGCTCACCACCTTCCCGAGGGCAATTAGGGATTCTAATAAATACTCACCTCGCCAATGATGCCCATGTCAAACAAATGTTTGAACAGAGCATATTTGTAATACATGCCCTGGCCCCTCAGTCACCATGGTGACTTCTCCCAAGTTTGCCACAGGGAGAATTAATAGCAGATTACATGATTTTTGTCATTACCTGAAATTAAACAGATAGCTTGAAAAGTTTAAAGCCCTGCATTCACAACATGATCTTTGATTATGGACATCCTACAAATTGGAGGCCCTGTGAAGTAATTTCCATTACCACTTTGGGTTGCTCTCAAGCCAGAGTAAACTGAAGTCCAAACAAAACAAACGGACATTATCCTGTTTTTTTTTGGGGGGGGGGCTGCTTAGCAGATTTAAGCTATATTCTGAAAATTAATTAAACAGCTAACAATTTCATTCTTTTATACGTGAGGCTACACTTTCTACAAGCTTGCTATTTTAACTTGCCTTTCAACTTAATTTTTTATAATCTCTGAATGTCACTTTCCTCTTTAATTGAATACATTCCATGCATACATGGACAAAGAACTGAGTAACCAAAACATTAAACAGTACATGAGCCAGGTTGTGGGGATCACCCTGGCAGTGCACCGCTATAATTGAGACACACGTTAACTTTTGTAATGTCCCCCAGCTAGAGATAAACCAAAGAAAGCTGTCCACCAACTCGATAGCTTGCACCATGGAAACCTTTAGTCAACATTCACCCCATCATACTCGAAACCAGTTATTTCATGTGTACAACTGGCAAATTTATAATATCAATTCATAATCTGCATGACTATTGTGGAACACACAACACACCGTTCTAAATAAATTCTTCTCTTGATCTGATAAGAAATAGAGAACATGGTAAATACTGCACACAGCCCAATTTTTAAAGGACTACCAAGATCTGAAACTGCACTTGTAAGAGAAAGAGAACTGTACAATGGGAGGTGGAGGGAAGATGAGACCAAGATGGGGGAGGGGGACAGAGATGAGATCTCTGTCCCCCTCCCCCAAGCCTTTTCAATTTTCCAAGCACAGAAGCATTTACACTGAAGATCAGCAACTAGTTCAGATTGGTAGCAAGACATTGTGAAGATGGAAAAGACAATATTCTAAAGCAGAAGAGACAAGCAACATGAGCAGGAATAGACTACACCCCATTGAACCTGCTCTATGATTCAATATGATTAAAACGTGGGCTTGAAACCCACTTTCCAGCCTGCTCCTCAAATCCTTCAAGTCCCTGAGACACCAATAATCTGTCTACTAAATTTCAGAGGATTCAAAGATGAAGTATACACCACTCTTTGATGGATTCAGAACCCTCAAAAGAGCATGTTACAACAGCCTGAAAGTTCTTTATCCAAACCAATTACAGAAAAAGCATGTTAAAACATTCAAATATCACAGGAATGTAAGAAGATAGGACCTTCTTACAGGAAATACACCCTTCAGCTGAAATAAAGGGCGAAGCATGTGAAAATAAAACATTCAGACTTGGAGAGAGCAAGAAAGAGGTGGTTGGGTCTAAGACTATTTTGTTTAAACTTAAGAAAGAATGATTGACAGCATGAAGTCAGAGATGGCTAAAGTGAACTGGGAAATTAGATTAGGGATAGTCAGTAAAGATACAGACATTTAAGGAAATATTTCACAATAATCAACAAAGTTACATTCTGTTGAAGAGGTAAGACTAAGACAGGACACACAACTATGCTGGATTTTGGTAGCATCAAATTGAAGGAACAGATGTCACCAACGCTCGTGGAATTTTACAAATCAGAAAATCATAGTACAAAAAAATTGAAGTCTCTCTGTAATATTATTGTTTGAAATCATTTACATCTCTTCCTATCTTTCCAAGAAATATATTCTAATCTCCCATAAACTGAAGTGTTCCGTTTGTTTCCAAATAATGGACAAATCCATGAATCATTCCCATTGACTGAAGCACATCTCACAATTAAATTTAAAGTTTGAGTGCAAAATTCATTACAACTACTTCCTCAGATTGTAAACTGACAGACTTTAAATATAGGCTATTAAAAAAATGGAAGCTGCAAAACTGAGTAATTTATGCAATGGAAATCTATTTATACCCTATACATTTTGGTGAAGTTCTTTTACAATGCAACAGATATTGATGTGTTCATACATTTGAAGAGAACAAAGAGAATTGCTGATCCATTTTTAAATGGAAAAATGAGAAACGTTTCTAAAGATATTTTCAAGTACATATTTTTAATATTGCAGCCAAAATCATGTTATTTGTTCATTTCCTCCCCATCGTCAAACGCACCGCACACTTCTTCAGGCTTTTGTCAATCCCAAGCTAATTCCACTTTGTGATTGAGCAACTGACACCAATTGGCACCTCCACATATATTAGCACACAATGAGAAGACAGCAAGAAAAGGAGTAGTTATGTGTGGTTCAGGAGTGGAAAGAAACTTTTGGAAAGGGATGATTACATTGTTTAAAACATATTGAAGAGATACCAAAAACTACCAAATCAACTTAAAGTGTTTCATGCAAGGCTTAGAATTCTTATTGAGGAGTATATTTCCCGAATTAATATTATAGAGACATGCTGTTTCATCTGGCAATCAGGTCAGATGCAAGGATACCAGATTTCAAAGGGAACAATAATTTATATTGCATGAGAAAATGGCACTCACTAGTTGGTAAGTCAACTTTGATTGGTCATGGCATTTCAACGGAGAATGCTATACGTACAAACACGAATGAGCTCTGCAGCAAACAGGAATGTACCAAGGCATTGCATCTCTTTTGAATCAAATGAAAGCATAGGCCCTGCCTGCCAATGTAGTTAACTCAGCCACATTAGTGAGATTTAAACAATCCTTGGATAAGCATATGGATGATGATGGGATAGTGGAGGGGGAAAACAAGCCGAGAATAGTTCACAGGTCGGTGCAACATTGAGGAATGAAGGGCCTGTTCTGTGCTGTATTGTTCTATGTTCTATAACAATAGTTCCTTAGCATATTCTACATGTTAAAGCCTCAACTAGCCAGCACTCATTTCATCTCACAGCATAAATTGTTATGGGGGTTTCTGTTTGAAATTTGGCATTCTTGCATCTGTCCTGATGAGCAAAGATGAATGAAGTGAAAACTGATTTTTTTAAGCAACATTCAAACTCTATTACCAAGCAACTGTAATCCAAGATGTTCCATAGTATATTTACACATTTATATGGCCTTAGTTGGCAAAGCCATTTTATCAGTCAAAAGAATGTGCTCAAAACCCAGTTCCAGGTGTAGGACAAGTAATATTGGATTAAACTTCAGTGCAGAATTTGGGAATGCTGCAGTGCTAGAGGCATGACCTCTTTATTGAAGTGATTTGTTCAAATCGAGAAGCCTGTCCTGCAAAACAAGTTAAAGAATCGTGATGTCACATCCATGAGACTAGAAACATTTCCTAAATTGTTCAAAAAGTACACATTGCTGAAGTTTAAAACGGCTACAGATCATGTGATTCACATGATGGTCACAGTCTAGACCCTCAACAAGTGACTCTTAAACCTATCATGCTATGCCAGTCATTTGGTTTGTTTCCAAATGCATCAGATTTAAATTTTTTTGTAATTATCTCTCTGCCTCAATTAATCGGTTCATAGGTCATCCCTTCACATGCTATTTAGCTGCTGACACTTTACTCTCACTACCTGACACTTTTGATCACCTCGAAAGACTTGTTATTCAGCCTGTTGACACTTTACTCACACCATTTGTATAATCTTTTGATCTCTCTGCCTATACGTTCTGTGCCTGAGTGCTTCCCTCCATTTCACCTGAAGATGGAGCAATGTTCCAAAAGCTTATGATTTCAAATAAACCTGTTGGACTACAACCTCGTGTTGCGTGACTTTTGATCTTGTTCACTTCAGTCCAAAACCAGCGCTTCCACATCAAGATGCGGATGGATGACTCATCAAAACTTAGTATGGTTGCAGAAGTGCTTAAAACCATCTAACAAATTTTAAATGAGTTTTGACCAGAGCAAAACAACATTGACTAAATTACATGACAATTGCTAATTCCACATGACCAAAACTCCTTTGCATTTTAAAGGGTTTAATTATACATTGAAACAAACAAAATATTGTGGGCATTGAAGATCTGAAATAAAACCTGTGCCAGATAATCTCAGCAGGTCTGACAGGATCTGTGGAAAGAGTAAGAGTTCACATTACAAGTTAAATATGAATCTTTAGAACTTCTGGGCTCCAAAGACAAATTGATTTGAACTCAAAACACGGCTATTTCTTTCTCCACGGTTGCTGCCAGACTTTATGTTTCTCTGGCAGTGCTTTTATTTATAATTACACGTTGGCTGAAGTCTTCACTTAGCCTGAGCCCAACTGTGTAGGAACAATTCAAATCCAACAAGTGAATTTTATCTGAAAGCTGCAGTGTACTTGAAACCTGATTTCTGTAAAGATTTCTGAAGTAAATTGCTTTCCAATTTAAGCATCATTATCACCAACCTCAAAGAAATATTCGTTTGCTGGTCCTTCCCGAATGGGAAGAGGAAGGCCAGCTTACAGCGTTTCTCGAGCAGTGGCTGCCACAGCTTTTAAATCTGGAGGCTGGATCAGGCCAGGTAAGGGTGGAATGGACCTACCGGGTTGCAATACGCGGGCCCGGCTCGAACCAGCGTCCCCGCCCGGTCCTGTTACGGCTGCAGAGCTACAAGGAGAGGCAGATACTCCTAGAAGCCTCTAGAAATCTTGGAAAAGATTCCCAAGCCATCATCTATAAAGGATCCAAGATCATGTTATTCCAGGACTTTTCCCCACCTCTGGTCCGAAAGAGGAAGGCATTCGATGAGGCGAAGAAGTGTTTAAGGGACTTAAATATCCAGTACTCCTTACGCTACCCAG
>NC_057725.1:14674721-14693906 GCF_004010195.1 Chiloscyllium plagiosum
TGGAGACCTCTTTCGATATTTCCAAATTCGAGATTATATACAGAAGAAGACTACGTTATTAGATAGTCTTTATAAATCAGATAGAGAATGTAGAGTACTACTATTTATCATTTACTACATGATGAAGTATCGGGAGATATGGACAATCTGCTTAAAACATGGGATCAGGATTTGGGACTAGAAATCTCTATAGAAACGTGGAATGACATGTGGGAAAACGCCAGAAGAATCACCATCTGTAACAGAACTCAGGCTATCCAGCTGAAGATACTTCATCGGGCCCATATAGCACTGGATCGATTGGCAAAATTTAAGGCGGGGCATCTCCAATGTGTCCCAAATGTAAAATAGAGGTGGACACTCTTGTACATTGTCTATGGACCTGTCATAAGATCCGTAGATCCTGGACTAAAGTAGCAAGTGCCCTGACAGAAATTTTAAGAACGGAAATTAAAGTGCACCCCGTATCTCTCCTTTTGGGCTTTTCGAACTTATCCTCCCTGGACACGTACGGGAAGAGACTATTTTCTATTCTCTCTTTCTGTGCAAGGAAAAATATTTTGGTAAACTGGGTGGCTGAGGGCCCCCCTGGACTTTTAAACTGGCACAGATTAATTATGGAATGTATTCCCCTTGACTTCCTTACAAATATGGTGCACCGAAAGACCGAGTTATTTTATAAAATATGGCAGCCCTTTTTGAATTATATGAATACAGATATTTCGGCTATCCTAACAAGGGCTTTTATTTAATTGAGATTACGAACCTGGCTGGTCCGGGCCCCTTTGGGAGAGGAATCCCGCACGAATACGGGTTTTGTTACATTTGATGTTAACACATTCTGAGCATGTATCTCACTGCACAATTTCTATGTTATCCGCTGTTTTTTTTCATCTCTCTTTCTCTTATTTGAATAATGTAAGAGACTTAAATATCCACCCTGGTTAGTTGTAGGTTAGATTAGTAGTTGAGTTTGTTTTTTTTCCTCGGTATTTTTCTTTTGTTAAATTTTGGTTATTATATATTTAAGATTTAATTGTATATCAATGTTTGTACTTGAGAGTTTTGTTTATTTTTGTAAACGTGTAAAAGTGTTAAATTTCTAATAAAAATATCTATAAAAAAAAGAAAACTACTCTGCACAGAGCAACAGTGATGAATGTAAAATTCAAATTGCCTCTCTTCCCTGTCTGCATATAACCAGGAGTTGGAGAATCATTCAACCTTCTTCACAATGGAGGCAAAACAAATTAACAAGTTTTTTTCCTGCTTGCAAGATGTTGCAACTCTCATTGCAATGGTTGCTACATTTATCAAACGCAGAAACAATTAACAAAAACTACTGAGAAATCTTGCTAGTGTTAGTGACTATTAAGATGGTTCATTGACTGGTGAAACAGTTTGGGGGTCTCCAGGTTACATCAAAAAATAACAGGTCACATTCTGCCAAAGGAAAATGGTGAGAAGTTATGGCTTTGTACAAGATTAAAAAAAAAACGGAGGGAAACCCACTTAATATTGACAAAGATGCGGTTTAGACCTCAAATCTTCAAAATGAAGAATTTTATTCCATGCATTCATTCTGGTAGACAGAGCAAAGCAACTTGCCTTGTCATCATTCTGCTGTTGATTAGTTTGTAATGGGGTAGGGGAACGACTCGCTGCATGGTGGGTAAATGTCACCATTTGGCTTAGAAAGTATTTGGTTTGAACATTCAAAGCATCAAAGGTTACTACAGCAATTCTTTCACTTAAAATGGACAAACATCAAATTTAATGAGGAAACAAACTAGATAACAGTTGTTGCTAGATTTTATCTAGAGTTAGATATATGGATAGGTTGCAGAAGGCAATCAACCACTTAAAGTCAACATCTCCAACTAGTGGAGCCAGGTGCTAGATTAGATTACTTACAGTGTGGAAACAGGCCCTTTGGCCCAACAAGTCCACACTGACTTGCCAAAGCGCAATCCACCCATACCCCTACATTTACCCCTTCACCTAACACTACGGGCAATTTAGCATGGCCAATTCACCTGACCTGCACACCTTTGGGTTGTGGGAGGAAACTAGAGCACCCGGAGGAAACCCACGCAGACACTGGGAGAACGTGCAAACTCCACACAGTCGCCTGAGGCGGGAATTGAACCCGGGTGTCTGGCGCTGTGAGGCAGCAGTGCTAACCACTGTGTCACCGTGCCGCCCATGATGTACTGAGAAATGGCTACCATATCTTGGGTTGTGCTGATCACTTTGTCATGTATAATTGATGCTTGGTACCTGGTATATTTAGAGCAAGGACTTAAATTCATAATAAATAAACAATCAAATGTCCAACAGGCTACCATCCTCTCCAGGGACTGGCGAATAAAACTAAGACAGATCACATGTTGGGTTGCCTCCACAATTATACATCGAGCAATACGGGAATTCAGAAGCTAAATCAATGAACCAAACATCTGAGTTAAAGAGCCCTCAATGCTTCTGGATATGGTTGGTTAGCCAGCCAGCTTGACTCAGTAGGGGCAATCCTCTCTACTCATGCTAACCTCAGTATCTTCAATGACATAATCTTTCTCGTTAGAATATAAAAAAACACTGACCCAGGTTTTGCAGTCAATGGTAAAGTTAACCATGGGAGAAAAGTTGCCCACAAAGATCTTTATGACATCAACATCCCCCCCTCTTGGCAGCAGTTTACAATTTGACACCAAATTAAGGAGATCCCGAGGTGTACAGCAGCAGTGACATCAGCAAGCAGGGAAATCATAGATATTCTCCGGCAAACCCAGAAAGTTAAAAACCACTCTTACTTCCAATTTAAAATTCCAGATAAAATATTAGTAGAAAACAAATGTTAGAAGTATGGAATTTATCAATGCAGAATTCTAACATTCCCCAACTGTAAATTATCTTTTCAAGGCTAATCAAGGTGTTCTGCTATAATTCTGAAGTTAATCCATTGTAGTTACACATCATTCAACAAGATTTAACTTTTTCAAAGATTTTTGCTGTGAGACCAAATGTAAAACTGGAATTTTTCATGACTTCACTGATCACTGAACTTTCACTCTCTTGGCAGGACCTCAACTGTGTCCCTCCAGTGGGTGCACTATCAGTGACAGCAACTTCTGATTAGATTAGATTACATTACATTACAGTGTGGAAATAGGCCCTTCGGCCCAACACGTCCACACCGACTCGCTGAAGTGTAACCCATCCATACCCCTACATTTACCCCTTACCTAACACTAGGGGCAATTTAGCATGGCCAATTCACCTGACCTGCACATCTTTGGACTGTGGGAGGAAACCGGAGCACCCGGAGGAAACCCACCTAACCACTGTGCCACCGTGCTCTGGATTTGCACATTATTCTGCTTAAACTTAACCCCTGAATTTCATGTTAGTTTCAGTGGCGTGATAACAGTGAATGCTGACTAGTTCACTGCTGTTACCACCACAATGTCCACGTCACTGGCCATTAGCTTCTATCGATGAGGCATTGCCAAAGTAAAATGCCCGAAGGTGCTTCTCAGGAAGGATACGAAACAGAATATATCAAACCACATAAGCGATTTAGTCAGATGACTAAAAGCTTTGTCAAAGAGATAAAAAAAAATATTGAAAAGGAATGGAAAGAGGTATAAAAGGATTAGAGATTAAAGGGATGGAATTCCAGAACTTCAGGCTTCCAGTCACCTTGGTCTTTTCACCAATGGATGAGAAATGAAAAACAAGGATGCTCAAAAGTTTAGAATTAGATGAGTGTAGATATCTCAAGGTTGTGAGGTAGAACAAGGAATGGAGGGTTTTGGAAATAATGGACGAATATTTTAAAGTCATTGCTTGGCCTGGTAAAAATCTAGATCGGAAAACTGGGAACAAGGCACGTGAGTGAGGATACAAGCAGAGGTTTTGATGATCCCAAGTGTGAGGTTAAGCTGTAAGACCAGCCAGGCATGGACAGTCCAGCCTAAAGCTAACAGAGACACGAATGAGTGTTTCGGTAGATAAGCAGAGTCTAGGATGAAGTCGTTCAAATCAACAGAACTTTGGTTTGATCACTTTTGCATATTGCATGCAATTCTGGTCTCCTTCCTATCAGAAGGATGCTGTGAAACTTGAAAGGGTTCAGCAAAGATATACAAGGATGTTGCCAGGGTCCCATTCAGTCGACAGCCTTGCCTTTCCAACAGTTTTACAGCAAACCCAAGCGGTCCTGCAATCCCACAGGCGCCTTTGTGGTGAGGCCACTGAGTGATAACCAGCACCTTTACACTCCAACCACAGCCACGACCTGAAATCTGCTACTCTGTCTTCCTTCTGTACCCCTCTCCAGCCTCCCAAGTGCAAGGCTCCACCTTACAATCAGTAGATTGCACTGGACGACCGATAGCAGCCAGGTTCAGTTTGGTATGAAGCTCAGTGACGACAGTTGAGGTTCAAATCTGGGTGCAAAGAGACTCTCCACAATGGAGTTTGTAGATTGTCTGCAGGATAGCCCAGACTTTTGGAATCTCATGACATGAGATAGCAGCCAAACCTACTGATGAGCACAGTGAAAGAAGTCAGAAAATCAATGCTAATGTCAGAATTCCACAAATGATAGGAATTTCTCAGCCCTGATACCTAGGTAGAACCTTAACAATGGCTGAGACATGGCTGCCAATAATAGGGAGCTTGAGCCTAAGTTCATACGAATGTGCAGAAGAAAATAAAGGCAAGTTTTGCAACATTGGAAATTAATCCTTCAAAGACAACCAGATTGTAATTTGGTAGAAAGTGCACTTTTCTAAAGAAAGATATATATAAAGAAAGAACAAGCATGTTGCTTTAATATTAAGCTTAATAACATTCTCCCTCTCAAAACAGTTCTATTAATAAACTGTGCTCCAGCTCAAAATTTCCAAACATGCAAACGCAATGTTTACACCACCACACCTGGAAGGCCTTACACTTACGTCAAGTTTTTATCTAATGGCTGAAGGACAATAGAGTTAGAGTTTTGGAAGTAGTTCCATAAAGTGCGATGGAAGCAGATTCAGTTATAGGCTTCAAAGAGGATAATCTTACAGGGTTACAGGAAAACAGAAGGGGAATCAAACTAGCTGACTTGCTTTTGCAGAGAGATGGAAAGGACATGCTGTATCAATTCTGATCTTCCATTACCATTTTGTAGTTCTATAAGTTGAGTTGGCAAAGCAATGCAGAAACTATAATCAGCTTCAGTTCGAGAAAGGTTAAAATCAACCAGAGGTCTACAGACTGCTTGAATTCAGTACTAGGTGTTGCATGTGATGAACAAGAGGCAGTTCTTAATCAACATGTAGTAGTAGTGATGGGCTGTTGCTAACACGCAGAAAAAAACACAACCTGCTTGAATGTGGCTGTGGGGGAAAAATTTGAAAAAACTCAAGGTAAGAGTGTCACTGGTTATGAAATAATTTGATTTTTGTCTGCAACTGATAATACACTAAGTTGACTTTTAGAACATAATTTTAACCAAATGTAGTGTAACCCATCTTTAAGTGGGTATGTAACGAATTAAAACTTCACAGAAATTAAATGAATTTGTTTTACCTTACAGACTGACATGATGTTGACGTTTATCATCTTGTTGATAACCTAAGAGAAAGAAAAATTCTCTGTTAAACTTGTTACTATAATAATTCAGCCTCTACTTTCTCAATGTTACAGCAATGGGAATGGGTAGACACTTGTACAAAGAGAAGGTGGATACTATTTGCTACGCAGGTCACAGAATACAGAACAGAGCATTCAGCCCAATGATCACATACCACATTTATGCTCCATTTGGGCATTCACTCATTTTTAGTTAAATCTATCCTGTATCCACTCTTATTCGTATGTTTGTCTAGCTTTGCCTTAAATGAGTTTTCACTTCAAACACTCCTTTTGGTATTAGGTTTCACATGCGCACCTCTATTTAAGTAAAAATAATTCTACCAAATTCCCTTAAATCTTTTGACGACTAGCTCATATTGGTGAACTTTAGTTGCGCTCTTCCCTGGAAGTGGAAGCATTCTCTCGATTATGTTGTCAAACCATTCATTCACAATTTGAAATACCTCCAGCAGGTCACCTTTCGGGCCTTTTCTTTGCCCCAGGAGACATTACCAGTCTGTCAATCCTTTCCTGATATGTATGTCCACACATTCTTCATATCAACATTGTAAACCTCCTCTGCATCCTATTCAGAACTAGCTGCCTTCTTAAGTATGGTCTAGAAAAGATCCAAAATAGAGAAGTTTTGCTAAGCTATTTTTCAATTCTACCCCTATAGAAATGAAGTTCAGTACTTTTTTACTCATTTTAGTGGCCTTAACAATAGCATATTTGTTTTCATATCCTTACTATTCCACTACAACCCCCCAGATTTGCAACGTGAGTCACATTGTCCATTTCCTAAGAAAACTAGGTAAATTGGTCAATCTCATGTTAATCTGCTGCACTTTGGTGCAGTCCTCTTTGATATCAACTTCTGTCGCAATTTGGTGTTTTTGATTGCTAAGTCCAAATGACTTGTGCAAATTATGAACAGCAGTGGTCCCAGCAATGAACTTGCGACAATCTCTTCTCACCTTCTGCCATTCTGAATAACATTTACTCTCACGGCTTTGTCCTGAAGCCAGCAAACAATCCATTCTGCCACCATTGCTTTATGCACCTACATGCCCAAGCCCTTCTGCTCCTACACATCCTTTAGAGTGCACTTTTTAGTTTATGTTGTCTCCCCATGTTTTTTTTCTATTAAAATTAATCATTTCACATTTCTCCACATTGGACTCCACTCCCCAGCCATCCATCCCACCAACTTGCCGAAATTCTTTTGGTCTACACCAACTTCCTTAGAGTTCACAATGTTCCCAAGCTACGCATTATCCTCACATTTTGAAACTATGGGGTGTCCATCAAGGTTTAGGTCATTAATATAATTAGAAAGAGCAAGGATCCCAACAACAATCCCTGGAGAGCTCATCTACAAACCTTCCTCCAGCCGAAAAACGTCCATTGACAACTACTCTCTGCAGCAATACTATTTCAGTCCCTTCAATACGATGCTATAACATAGCCCACAAGCCTCTTGCCTGACAATGAATCAATGACTTTTCAAAGTCCAAGTAAAACACATCAATAGTATCACTCTTATTAACTGTCTCTGTATCTCTTAAAAAAAAAACGCTTGCAATTTAGATAAGCAGTTAAAAAGCTAAGTCATTGTAGAAACTTCAATTTGATTGTGTAAGCTAAAAGAACAGATGCGCTGGAGATTGAGAGATGAGAACAGGAGGTGCAGCAGCTGGAGGTAGGGGAAGTTAAATAATGATGATATGGAGAACTTTACATGGCAATGATAACGTATGGTTGGTCTAGAAAAAGATGCTCAGGATATGACCAGCACAAATCTGAGAGAATGACAGGGCAGTGGAAGGGGCTAACTGGATAAAAGCTAGGATGCTAGACATGCTCCCCTCAGGTCCCTGCAGCAGTAGAAGAATCATGGATTCTGGGTGGCATGGTGGCTCAATGGTTAGCACAGCTGCCTCACAGCTCCAGGGAACCAGGTTCAATTCCACCCTCAGGCACATTCTCTCCATATCTATGTGGGTTTCCTCCAGTTGCCCCAGTTTCTTCCCACAGTCCAAAGATGTGCAGGTTAAGTAGTCTGGTCATGCTAAATTGCCCATTGTGTCCAAAGCCACACGAAATGTAGGATTACAGGGATAGGTAGGGGGATGTGTCAGGGTGGGTTACTGTTCAAAGGGGTGGTGTGGAGTTGATGGACCAAATGGCATGCTTCCACACCATAGGGATTCTATGAAAGACCAGAAGCAACAGATGTAAGGAAAGAGAGAATTAAGCCTGATAATCAATGCAGCAACAAATGCAAGTTCTTCTGTTTCAACTTATTATGGATAGTAGAACCTGTGTTAAAATGAAAATCTCTGCTTGAGTTTACATCAAACTTAATTTATAGTAATCCTATCTTGATAAATTAATTTCACAAATAAACTTTGTTCCTGTGCTTCTGCACCTGTAAAGACAGCATAGCTCAAGTGCTGTAAATCGATGCTGACTGTTATATTATTCTTTGTCAATTCCTTTAGTAGGAATTCCATTCTGTTTCATACCACCAACTGTTAGCTGACAGGTTCCTTGGACAATTCTGTCCCCTTGTTTTAAATGTAGGAATTATATTTGCTATTTGTCAGACTTCTGGCACTACACCTTGCTTATTACAAATTATTTACGAAGTGTTGTCATGTCTCTGCTATTTCTCCCCAAGATCTTTAAAATGTGCATGCAATCCATCCAAATCATGGGCTTTCCCCTCTGAGTTTCCATTTAGTCAACAGATTCACTTATTTTTATTTCCGTGTACTTATCTCACTATTCATTATACATTATGTTTACTTGTTCCATCTCTCCAGTAGACAAGGGAAAGAAATAATTTAATATTTCAACCAGCTGTCATTGCCATATCCTGTCTATCTCGTAATGGTCATACTATGATTTAACTACCTTTATTATTAATGTGCCAGTAAATATTACTGTTTTATGTTATTTGACAATTTTACATCTTCTCTTTGCCTTTCTAATTATTTTGACGCTCTCCAAATCTCATCAACCTTGCATTCCTTATCAGTCTACATATTCAAAGTCTCTTTCTCTTTCTGATCATCAATTGTTCTGTTCCCTCGCCAGCTGAGGTTATGATAAGGGCTTTCTTCTCAACCTGTTCACTTACCTAAGACCCATGCAGCAGGTGATCATCAGGTTGAACCACTACCAGTCATCTCTCTCTCTCTCTCTCTCTCTCTGTCTCTAATGAGAAAGTCCTCTGAGACTTTACCTTTATATTCATCCATGGAGTCCTACTGATGTCTAGTTGGTCCTGTCCTTTCAGCGGAATACCTTGCTCCTCCATTGATGAGATTGAGCCTGGATTATTTCTCTCTATGGTATTTTATTTTTATTTGTCTTTTGCTGAGCCCAAGCTGTGCTCCCTTTTCTCAAGTACAACTATTATTTTAGAAGAAAAGAAAATTTACAGCCCAGTAACAGACCCTTTGGTCCTCCAAGCCTGAGCTGATCCAAATGTACTGTCTAAACCTGTCGGTCAATTCCTAAGCATCTGTATCCCTCTGCTCCCCACCTACTCATGCATTTGTCCAGACGCAGCTTAAATGAACCTACAGTACCTGCCTCTACCACCTCTGCTGGCAATGTGCTCCAAACATCCACCACCCTCTGTATGAAATACTTACCGTGTGTATCCCCTTAACAGGAGGAAAAAAAGATGACATGCCATGCATTACCCGAATTCAACCAAGTCTCTTTAAATGCCCCAGCAACCCTCTCAATCCATTGTTTAAACCAAACAGATTACTTCACCAAAAACAACAAGTTTGTTTTCACTCAGACTTGATTAGCCTGCACATTTTGAAAGCTGGCATTCACTAAAATGAGCACTGTCATCAACTCATGACTGAACACCTTAGCAAAGAATACAGCACCTCTTCCTGAGGAGCATTTGTTTTTATGGAATTACCACTTGTTTCCTGATAAAGGGCTTTTGCCCGAAACGCCGATTTTCCTGCTCCTCAGATGCTGTCTGACCTGCTGTGCTTTTCCAGCACCACTGTAATCTTGACTCTAATCTCCAGCATCTGCAGTACCCACTTCTGCCTACTTGTTTCTCAACAGCCTAGCCCAAAATGTTAATACCTTCAAGGAGACAGTCTGCAAATGAGCATTAACTATTTCCCATCTGCAAGGCGGCTTTCAGGTTGGCATCAATAATGAGCTTAGCATTAAGCTCCACTATTTACATTATCCACAATGTCCGTGGCTCTTCTAAAATACTTTTATGGACATGAGTAATTGCTTCCCTCCAGTGTTTCTGAACTTGACATCTTGATCAAATGATTGCATGCACAGCACAGGAAGAGATGTAGATTTCTAGATCAATGCAAATCTAATCTTGTAATACAAATTGCAAACCCATCTTTCAGTTCGTGAGACAAAGAGCTGACAGCATTAAGCAGATGCAAAAGATGGCAACCAGGGACAGAAAACCAATGAAAAGGCAGCATAAAGTTGGTAGAGAGAGAGGGGGAAGAGAATGAGAGAGAGGTGAAATGTACAAAATAAAGTACAAAGATGCAGATTAAAAGTTACCATAGTTAGAAACAAAGCAATCCAAGCCACACCAATTTTTGCTTTCAGAATTTATTTTTAACGTTAGATTCCCTACAGGATGGAAACAGGCCCTTCGGCCCAACAAGTCCACACCAACCCTCCGAAGAGTAACCCACCCAGACCCATTTCCCTCTGACTAATGCACTTAACACTATGGGTAATTTAGGATGGCCAATCCACCTGACCTGCACATCTTTGGACTGAGGTGGGAAACTGGAGCACCCAGAGGAAACCCACAAAGGCATAGGGAGAATGTGCAAACACCACACAGAATGGCGCCCAAGGCTGGGTTTGAATCCAGGTGCCTGGCGCTGTGAGGCTGCAGTGCTAACCACTGAGCCACCATGCTGCCCCTTTATTCAAGGAAATGCTTTCAGAGTTCCTCCCTAACTTTGGGTCATGTAATTTTCCTCTGGATTTCCTGACCTTTGGAAAGGTCCTTGGATGGAAAGCTCTTTTTTTTTTAAGAAACGTAGGCTACTCTTACCTTCGTCCTTGATTTACCTTTTGAGAAAAAGAAGCACTTGGATTTTACTCAGAATTCCCTCAACAGAAAATTGACACTTTTTAGCACTAGGTGTTTGATGTTGAGATTCGGTCAGGGTGTTGGGTTATGCACTAGGAACTTCTTTTGGGTGGGGGGGGAGGAAAAAGAGAGAAGAGAGAGTAGATTCTGCTGGGGGCGGGGGAAGTAAATTCAGCTATAGTTTTTAACTGCAGCATACAGAGGTGGAAAATCTCTGCATTGAACATTGAAAATGTTCCATACCACGATATGTGGAGCTGGTGGAAAGTGGACCACACCCACAGTGAGTGTTGGCTGCATGAGTGACTTTGGTTCAAAGTTCATAAGCTGAGTCTGAGCTGCGGACACTGAGACATACCAGAGGACACCATTTAAGGAGTGTGATGAGATGATGACTTGAAGAGGTGTATGTTATTCTGTTTTTTTTTTCATTTTATGAAGAGAGAATGAGACAGAGGCTTCGAGCAGTCTGCTCAAAGCCAATAAAACAAACAGCTTGAGGAGCCTTGGGGGATTTTTAAAAATTGAAACAATAGAAGAAGCCTGAATGGGTGGTGTCAAACTGTTCAAGCATTTTTCCCCCAACTCCTTTCCATGTACCGCCTCACCATAAGGACTGGACCAGACACAAAATCCTGCAATTCCCTGGTTTCTCTCTCAATTCTGGACCTACCCTCCGAAACGATCTCAACAAACAAATACTCAATTACTATATTGAAAGTTCAACAGCCTACCTCTGATCTAAATGTAACCTGAAACAAATAGGTGGCTGTTTTAACAAATTAGCTGCAGAAAACCCCCCTTGCAAGTTTGCCAACAAAATGGATTTCTCTGTCAAGTAATTTTGATAAATATTAATTCACTTATATACCAAAAGATCATGTCTAAATATCTAGAAAGTCATACAATTTTACGTTGCAGACTTCCAGACATGTTTAACACAATGCTACGTTTTACACAGATTATAACCATCCATTTCTGGCTTTTATTGGTAGAGGAATTGAGTTCCGGAGTCCTGAGGTCATGATGCAGTTGTATAAGACTCTGGTACGGCCGCATCTGGAATATTGTGTGCAGTTTTGGTCGCCATACTATAGGAAGGATGTGGAGGCATTGGAACGGGTGCAGAGGAGGTTTACCAGGATGTTGCCTGGTATGGAAGGAAAATCGTATGAGGAAAGACTGAGGCACTTGGGGCTGTTTTCACTAGAGAAAAGAAGGTTTAGGGGTGACTTGATTGAGGTGTACAAGATGATTAGGGGGTTAGATAGGGTCGACAGTATGAACCTTTTCCCGCGTATTGAGTCGGGTATTACAAGGGGGCATAGCTTTAAATTAAGGGGGGGTAGATATAGGACTGATGTTAGGGGTAGGTTCTTCACTCAGCGAGTCGTTAGTTCATGGAATGCCCTGCCAGTAACAGTGGTGGACTCTCCCTCTTTATGGGCATTTAAGAGGGCATTGGATAGGTATATGGAGGATAGTGGGTTAGTGTAGTTTAGGTGGGCTTGGATCGGCGCAACATCGAGGGCCCAAGGGCCTGTACTGCGCTGTATTCTTCTATGTTCTATGTTCTGTTTTTATTACAAGTCTTATTTCCATCACTTTTGTTCCATTTAATGTAAGTTCTGATATAGTACATTGTTTCCTTTTCTCGACTGGTGCTTTTTTTGAACATTTTGTTCCTGCTTGCTGCACGTCAACTAATGTGCTCTGAATTGATTCTTCAAAAATTTATGAAAATGATATGAGCCAATTAGGTGCAAATGTGATGTACTTTCAAGTGAAACACAGATGTAACAGAATGAAGAGCTTTCCATGAATAGATAAATCAAGCATAGATCAAATATATTTGGCACTGAAACATGTAAAAATCTCATCCCTGATTCAGTTTTTTTTTAAATATAGAATTTATTTTTTTCAAATAAAATGGGTGTATATGCTCCCAAGCTGAATATAGCCACTATGATCCATTAGTACGTGCATGTTCAGCTGTAAGAGGATATAAAAGAACAAAGAACAGTACAGCAGAGGAATTGGCCCATTGGCCCACCAAGACTGTGCCAACACATGGTGCCTTTCTAAACCAGAAACCTTTTGCAACTATACAGGCTGTAACCCTCTACTGTCAAGATGCCCTTAAATGTTGCCAATGTATCCACCTAAACTACCTCCGCTGGCAGCAAATTCCAGGCACTTACCACCCTGTGTTTAAAAAAAAACTTCCCTCTCACATCTCCCTTACCCCCTTTTACCTTAAACTGATGCCCCAAATAACTGACATTTCTACCCTGGGAAAAAGACTTTCCATTCTATTCATATACTTCAATAATTCTGTGAACCTCTAACAGATTGCCCTTCATACTTCAAAACACAACTGGAAACAAACTAAGTTTGTGCAATCTCGCCTCCAGGTAATACCCTCCAAACCAGGCAACATCCTGACAAAATATTTCTTTACCCTCTCCAATGCTTCCACACCATTCTGGTAGTGCGGCAAATAGAACTGTACAAAATATTCCAAACTTGGCCTAACTAAACCTCTATATAGCTTGCCAATTTTTACACTCTATGGCCCAAGAAGTGGAGACAAGCACCCCATATGCCTTCTTGACCATATCAGCCACTTGTGTTGCCACTTTCAGGGAACTGGTGACCTGTGCACCTCGATCCTTCGGTATCAAGGGTTCTGCCTTTTACTGTGTACTTTACTCTTTATTCCCCAGCAACCAATGTCTACTCCCTTGTCTATAGGTGAATAAAATCCTTGCTTACTTGAACTCCACGAATTTGACAGAATTTTCACTAACCTTTAACCAATGGTTTGGTTATCAGGACCAGTGGGACTAGAAGCAGACCTAATAGTAATATCAGGCTGCCAAGTACATTTAGTCCATTGCTCATTAGATAAGGTGATCGGTATTTCAGGCAGGGAGCTGGTCGGCCAATTTGGGATCTGAATCAAGGGACGGTTTTGCAAGTGAAGTAATCAAAGGCAGCGCAGACCACAGATCGTAGGCTCGGTCACAGAGTCATAGAGATGTACAGCATGGAAACATACCCTTCGATCTATGCCGACCAGATATCCCAACCCAATCTAGTCCCACCTGGCCCATATCCCTCCAAATCCTTCCTATTCATATACCCATCCAAATGCCTCTTAAATGTTGCAATCGTACCAGCCTCCACCATATCCTCTGGCAGCTCATTCCATACACGTACCACGTGAAAAAGTTGCCCCTTCGGTCTCTTTTATATCTTTCCCCTTTCACCCTAAAACTATGCCCTCTAGTTCTGGACTCCCTGATCCCAGGGAAAGACTTTGTCTATTTATCCTATCCATGCCTCTCAATTTTGTAAACCTCTATAAGGTCACCCTCAGCCTCTGACACTCAGGGAAAACAGCCCCAGCCTGTTCAGCCTCTCTCTATAGCTCAAAGCCTCCAACCCTGACAACATCCTTGAAAGGGTTCAGAAAAGATTTTCAAGTTTCACAATATCTTTCCGATAGGAAGGAGACCAGAATTGCACGAAATATTCCAACAGTGGTCTAACCAATGTCCTGTACAGCCGCAACATGACCTCCCAACTCCTGTACTCAATACTCTGACCAATAAAGGAAAGCATACCAAACGCCTTCTTCACTATCCTATCTTCCTGTGACTCCACTTTCAAGGAGCTATGAACCTGCACTCCAAGATGTCTTTGTTCAACAACACTTCCTAGGACAAGTCCTGCTAAGATTTGCTTTCCCAAAATGCAGCACCTCATATTTATCCAAATTAAACCCCATCTGCCACTTCGCAGCCCATTGGTGCATCTGGTCCAGACTCTGTTGTAATCCGAGGTAACCCTCTTCGCTATCCACTACACCTCCAATTTTGGTGTCATCTGCAAACTTACTAACTGTACCTCTTATGCTCGCATCAAAATCATTTATGTAAATGACAAAAAGTAGACGACCCAGCACCGATCCTTGTAGCACTCCACTAGTCACAGGCATCCAGTCTGAAAAACAACCCTCCACCACCACCCTCTGTCTTCTACCTTTGAGCCAGTTCTATATCCAAATGGCTAGTTCTCCCTGTATGCTCCTTGGGTAAACCAGGTGAACTAATCTATTAATATAGATGAGCCCCTTATTTCCCATTGGAAATGGTAGAATAAAATGGGGAAGTCTGCTTCCCATAGAAATGTGACAAACAACTGGTAACTTCCGTTACGACAGACCAAGATCCAAAAAGTGGAGATTCGAAGGATTACTCAATGAACTTTTGGTGGACAAGACAATTTTTAATTAGTAAGAGAATCAGGCCTTTGGGGATAAGGCAGGAAAAGTGGAATTGAGGGATATCGTATCAGCTGTTATTTCAATGAATGGTAGAGTGGGCACAATGGGCCAAATAATTTACTTCCTCTCCTGCATCTTATCCTCCAAGGAGAAAGTGAGGTCTGCAGATGCTGGAGATCAGAGATGGAAATGTGTTGCTGGAAAAGCGCAGCAGGTCAGGCAGCATCTAGGGAACAGGAGAATCGACGTTTCGGGCATTAGCCCTTCTTCAGGAAGAAGGGCTAATGCCCGAAACGTCGATTCTCCTGTTCCCTAGATGCTGCCTGACCTGCTGCGCTTTTCCAGCAACACATTTCCATCTCTTATCCTCCAAGGACAAGGTGGATACAGGCGAAACTATTAAGGCAGGCTGGGACATTTCAAGGACCCCAGGGAGGCACAAGGAATAATGAAGCAAACAAAGAAAGAAAAGAACAATTTTATGTCAGTGCTATCTAAAAATGGGTCGGTCAGAAAGTAAATTGGAGACAGCCAAACTAACCCAGACAAGGGAAAAGATGAAGAGATGTGAAGAAAACAGGTGGGACAGACCTGTTTTTGTCCCTTTTCATTGGTAAACCTGCCCTCACAGAGCTAAGGCAGAGATAGGTGCCAAACCCAAACAACCCTGGTTAAGACCTGATCATCACAACAACCAAACATTTATTTCATCCTGGTTAACAGAATATCTTTTATCGTTGGCAACTGATATTAAAAGAAATGGGAATTCCCAGGGCCAGTTGAAATAACCATGTGTTTTGGAAACAATTGGAAGAAATGAGAGAGATTCACAGCACGCATTGAAGAAAAATCACAATCTCAGAATTGTTAGATGCAGAGTGATCTTCAGCCCATTGTGCTTGCACCAGCTCGCCGAATGTTCATTTGTGTCGTTCTCCCATTCCTTCCTTGTAAATCCTGTACATTATTTTTATTTAAATAATCACAATGCCTTCTTGAATGCCTCAACTGAGCCTGTCACCACACCTTCAGGCAGTGCATTCCAGGCTCGAACCACTCGTTAAGTGAAAAAGTTTTTTCACGTTTACTTCTTTTGCAAAGCACTTCAAATCTGTGCCCTTTCTTTTCTGAATCTTTTTCGAACATTAACATTTTCTCCAGTTTCCTCTCCACTTTAATGACTAATGCAAAGTTACAGTTGGGTCTCTCTACTTGTGTACACTTTTAGGATGGCAACTTTTATTTTATCATCTATTTTCTTACTACCCTACAATGAAATACACCTGCTACCTATATGCCTTCACCAACAACTAGTCAATGCCCTTTTGAAGTTCTGAACTGTCCTTCTCACACAGATTATGTTTCCACTTTTGTTCCTCTTCAAAATTTGAAACTGTCCACTGAATTCTAGGTTAAATGAGATTCCTCCTCATCCTTCTAAACTCAGAGCACAGGTCAGAGTCCTCAACTGCTCTATATACAACAAGCCCTTCACATTCCCATGATCACCCCCTCTGGACACCCCTTCAATGCCAGCACACCCTTCCTTTATATACAGGGCTCAAAACTGCTCAATATTCCAATACAGTCAAATTAGCGCTTCATACTGCCTCAGCAGTATATCCCTATAATGTATTCTAATCCTCTCAAAGTGCAAGTATATGGGAACAGTCATGCATCACGTTGGTTCAGGACCTTTTGGATACATATTTGAGTCTCTACAAGTGGAGGAGGAAATGAGTAGGGACCCCAAACAGCAACGGTATGAACTCCCATTCTCAATTGTGAGGGGGGGCCTCTTGATGACGGTGTGAATTTTGTATTGAATGACTACCTGCTCCTAGAAGACACTGAAACCCATCAGTGACAATTCTGCTGCAATGATGTCAGGTAGTTTTCTCGGAACAGTCTTTAAGGCAACCAGTGGTGCTTTGATGGATAATGGGACGATAGAGGATTGAAATATTGCAATAACTGCACCTTCTGCTAACAAGTCAGAGGTGCGTTTACTATGGGAGATTTCCATCTTGTAGAAAAGAGTCTCACTGGTCATAGTACTGGTTCTTGTCATGTGAAATATGTATCAGTGACTTATAAAAGTGAAATCATTACATTCAGACAGTCATACACAGATTCTAGTTTTACTAGTTAATTCGAAATTTTGAATATATTAACATTTCTGCAGAAACAACAACTTGCTGAACGTTAGATTAAAAAAAATGCAAGATAAATTTCTGTACTATGAATCTCAGGAATGTTCTGCAGTGCAATTGTTTCGCTCCAACCTTCTGCGATGTTTCTATACTGTTGCCACTTGAGGGTGCTGTTACACACAAATTCTCATCTGAATGCTCTCCAGAATAAAGTTCAGCCCTCTGAACGTAACAGCCAGTTTGCAAACAAAGCACCAAATTAGGCATTGAATTTTGCTATTGCTTCTGCTGCCCTTGCTGTCTTTAAGCACTGCTGATGTCTGCCCCAATGCTGCCTCTGCAGACTAATAGAACAACGTGACAGAGATCAAGGTGAACTGTTGATAGAATGGCTACGTTTTTTATAAAATTCTTCTACTCGATGTTGATACTGCCACTTGTTGCTCTTACCTGATTTCCCACTCTAGCAAACAGCCATCAAAAAAGGAAACAAGTTGGTCTGTTATATATGTTGTAAGGTTCTGTGGTTCAACTTTTACAATTGGGAGCAAACAATAGGGTGGTCATAGCCTGCAGTCATGAGTCAGAAGTGCATCGGGGGGATTACTAGTTTCTACTGGAGGAGTTTCCGGGAAAATGCTCCAAAGTGCTCAGTAACTCTCTAGTATAATTCGAATGCACCCTTCCAATGATAGCTGGAAGGGTGGGGGACCTTACTTTATCATTAGAGAAGGATGCAATTTGTTGCATCCCGCAGAAAGTGTTCCACCAGCTCGACCATAAGAAATAAGCCAGCCATTTGATCATCACTTGCTCTTCTAAGTGGGCTTCACTGTTCCATGTTCAGGAAGCATCAAATCCAAAATTATTCCTGGGTAAGCAAACATTAAGTAAAATAGCAGCTCAAACAGAGCATGTCTAAGGTATACAAACTGAAGGCATGCAATAATTTAACCTTCTCACATAAGGAGACAGTTTTACAATTCTGTATTTCCCTCAACCGCACTGTGAAAGGATTAAACATAGAAGAACTCACACATTAAGGAGTTGAGAATGGGGGATCCAAGATGGCGGCAACCCAGCAAGTCTGAGTCTACAGTGCTCCTCCCAAGACCTAGGCAAAGTGGACCACACACCCCCACCACACTCACCAAATCATTTAAAATAGCTGTTTAATTTAGTTAGTTGCTTAGTACTAAATTTAAACAATCTAATCTTTAGTAAAAATGACTAAAGGGAAGGGAGCCCGCAGTTCTCAGCAAGCAGGAACCCCTCCCCTACTCTCTCCAGCTGCAGCAGAGGCGTCTGCAGCCACCCCGGGGGACTTACCTACAGTGACGAGCCTTGTGGAAATCATCTCCAAACTGGATGCAAAGATTGACGCTTTCATTGAAGAATCCCGAAGTCGATGGGACTCACTCTCGGCCGCGCTGCAAAAGCACGACCGAGACATTAAAGAAATCGAGCGCCGATTCGGAGGGGCTGAGCTAAAGGCCGCGACCTCCGAAACCACAGCGCAATCGGCCATGGATCAGGTCTGGACTCTCTAACAGCGAGTCCGGACCTTAGAGAATCATATTGATGACCTCGATAATCGAGGTCGCCGAAAAAATATTGGTTTGCTGGGCCTTCCCGAATGGGAAGAGTAAGGCCAGCTTACAGCATTCCTCGAGCAGTGGCTGCCACAGCTTTTAAATCTGGAGGCTGGATCAGGCTAGGTAAGGGTGAAATGGGCCTACCGGGTTGCAATACGCGGGCCCGGCTCGAACCAGCGTCCCCGCCCAGTCCTGTTTCGGCTGCAGAGCTACAAGGAGAGGCAGATACTCCTAGAAGCCTCTAGAAATCTTGGAAAAGATTCCCAAGCCATCATCTATAAAGGATCCAAGATCATGTTATTCCAGGACTTTTCCCCAGCTCTGGTCCAAAAGAGGAAGGCATTCGATGAGGCGAAGAAGTGTTTAAGGGACTTAAATATTCAGTACTCCTTA
>NC_057725.1:14696322-14749208 GCF_004010195.1 Chiloscyllium plagiosum
ACAGGTTTAATTGGAAGCACACTAGCTTTCGGAGCGACGCTCCTTCATCAGCTGATATTACCTGATGAAGGAGCGTTGCTTCGAAAGCTAGTGTGCTTCCAATTAAACCTGTCGGACTTTAACCTGGTGTTGTGTGATTTTTAACTTTGTACACCCCAGTCCAACACCGGCATCTCCAAATCATGAATAGGAAGGGAATAGAGGGATACGGATCCTGTAAGTGAAGGCAATTTTAGTAAAATATGTCGGCGCAGGCTTGGAGGGTCGAAGGGCCTGTATTGTTCTTTATTCAATGAAGGATTACTCAGCAACTGAGTGAATTCCTGATTCAGCAGCGATGTGGATGTTCCTGTTGTATCGGATAGTTAGTTCCTGAAAGGGTTAACTGAACGAGATAGACTCTGCCCATTAGTATCTAAAAGGGTATTAATACATCTTTAGCAGGATCTTTCTAAGTTGCTGTTCTAGTGTTAAATTCACAAAGATAGCACTAATACATATTTTTCAGTTGAGTCTTATGCCTCACCAGAAACAATTATACAGTCAGTTGATATATAACTAGCAACCAACATTTATGTAATGAACCAACACTTTTTATTAAGATTGAGTCTACCAAAGACATAGTGTGAGAATCTTTCCCCAACTGATATTAGTAATGTAGAAAAAAAGGAGAATTGAGGCGATGAATCTGTCCAAAACATTTCAGATGGTCTTGCTCCACACAACCACAAAACATTCCATACTGACAGAAAGATAGATTTTAGCCATATCTACCAGGGCTCACGGGAGTGATATGCAGTATGTGTCCTGAAAATGATGTTGGGATGAATGCCTGTTTTAATCGACAGAAACACATATAATTTACAACTTCAAAGTCTGACATCTACATTTCATGTTATGTCTTTTACAAACTCAGGCAAACGAAAATTACAACGATTGCTACGATTAAGAAACTCTATCTGATATGTGGAAGAGAAATTTAAGTTTTCTTTTTATCATTGTAGAACTTCCCGCCGTCCAATCTATAATTTTGTAACGAGGCTCTGGTGGAACAATGAGAGGTTCCTGTCTCTAAATCAGGAGCCCTGGCTTCAAATACCACCTGCTCCAGAGATCTTATATAGGTTTATACAATTGTGAGAGGCATGGATATGGTAAAGAGCCAAAGTCTTTTTCCAGTGGTAGGGGTGTCCAAAACTAGAGGGTATAGATTTAAGGTGAGAGGGGAAAGATTTAAAAGGGAGCTAAGTGGCAACTTTTTCATGCAAAGGGTGGTGTGTGTATGGAATGTGCCGCCAGAGGAAGTGGTGGAGGCTGTTACAATGACAACATTTCAAAGGCATCTGGATGGGTACATGAATAGGAAGGGTTTAGAGGGATATGGGACAAATGCTGGCAAATGGGACGAGATTAATTTAGTATATCTGGTTGGCATGGACAAGTTGGGCCGATGGGTTTCTGCGCTATACAACTCTATGACTCCATGTGTAATGAAATCTCTGAACATACTGATTAGAAAATATCTTTGTTTTGTGCTTTTTTTTTGCTGAGTCATTTGCCAAAACGATCATGAATATAATCATCAGGAAAAGCAGATCTCAGTGATTATCTCCTGAGGCCTTCACAGATATTAGCATTTAAACTATTAATTACAAGGAGGGGAACTTAAAGTTAATCATGGTTCCTTGTTAATATTTTACATGGCCATTTTGGCTATCCTAACAAGGGCTTTTATTTAATTGAGATTACGAACCTGGCTGGTCCGGGGCCCCTTGGGAGAGGAATCTCGCACGAATACGGGTTTTGTTAACACATTCCGAGCATGTATCTCACTAACCAATTTCTGTGTTATCCGCAGTTTTTTTTCTCTTTGACTTATTTGAATAATGTAAGTGACTTAAATATGCACCCTGGTTAGTTGTAGGTTAGATTAGTAGTTAGTTGAGTTTTGTTTTTTTTCCCTCGGTATTTTTCTTTTGTTAAATTTTGGTTATTATATATTTAAGATTTAATTGTATATCAATGTTTGCACTTGAGAGTTTTGTTTATTTTTGTAAACTTGTAAAAATGTTAAATTTCTAATAAAAATGTCTATTAAAAAAAAAAGAGTTGAGAATAAAGAATTTAACATACATTTTACTACAGCACAGTAAACCGAAGGCAGTTTTTTTTTTATTTTGCTATTAGATGGTCTGCCAACCAATGGTTGCTTTGTCCTGGACAGTGCGCATCATACTCCTGACATGGGCCTTCTAGACTGTGAATTGGCATTGGGGAGACAAGGAAGTACATTACACGCCAGAGAAATCTGAACATCGGACTTGTTCTTGCAACAAAACTATTTATACGGCTGGTTCAGTTCAGTTTCTAGTTAATGGTTACTGTCACGATGTTGCAAGGGAAGGAGATTTCTACATTCTTTTATGGGTTGTGGGTGTCACTAGCAAGGTCAGTATGTCACCCCCTCCTTAACTGTTCTTGAACTGAGTAACTTGCCAGTGCAATTTCTGAGTTAAGAATCAACCACATTGCTGTGGGACTGGAGTCAGATGTAGACCTGACCAGCTGAGGCTAACACTTAATAGGGCAGTAATGAATCAGATGGGTTTTTATAATAAAAAACAAGTTAAATGGTCACAATACTGCAGACCAGGTTTCAATTCCAGATTTTTTTCATTGAATTTAAATTCTAGCAGCTGCCCATGAGGGGTCTAAAATGGAACGCACATCCCCAAAATTTAACTTGGGTCTCTGGATGACTAATCCAGAGTGCTCAGTAATTCTCTACTTATAATTAGAATGCATTGAATCCAAGCCACAATGATAGATTGAGGGGGTGGGGGACCCTACTTCACCACCATACCACCCATCAGCAATGGCAGTGACCATTGAACATCAGTGTTAGATTCTCTTGTTGGTGATGGTCATTTTCTGGCATGTGTGACACAGACATTTACCATTTATCAACCTAAGTCTGATGTCATCCAGATCGTGCCACATATGGGCATCAACTGCTTCAACATTTGAGACATCATGAAAGAAACACAAGGACCAGTCACCATCCTCACTGCCAACCTTCTGATGGAGAGGACGTCATTGATGAAGCAGCTGAAGATGGCAGCTACATGCTGGAGCTGAGATAACTGACCTCCAACATCCACAACCATCTTCCTTTGCACCAGGTTTGCAGCAACTTCAAACTGGGGACGTGGGCACTGTCAGCCCTTTCTGCACCCTCTCCAAAGCATTCACATCCCTTAGTGGTGGGGTGACCGGAACTGTATGCAATATTCCAAGTGAGGCCTAATTAAAAGTTTATAAAGCTACAGTATAACTTGTCTATACTGAAACTCAATGCCACTTCCAATGAAGGCAAGCATGCCATAGGTCATTGTTACTACTCTCTATATGTGGACTGCCACCTTCAGTGATCTGTGGACCTACACACCCAGATCCCCCTGCATATCAATACTCCAAAGGATTCTGACATTCATTATATAATTTTCATCTGTACATGACCTTCCAAAAGTTCAAAATGAAGGCAAACGTGGCAAATGCCTTCTTCACTACCCGGTCTATCTGTGCTTCTACTTTCAAGGAACTATGCTCCTGCAGCCCTTGGTCTCCGTTTAGCAACACTCCCCAAAGCCCTACCGTTAATTGTATAACATGAAAGCTGCATTGAGAGAAATATTAATTGGCATGAAACTTTCGTTTGTTCACTTGATGGGAGTAAAGCGGCTGGAATTCATACTCCATTCCAACTCTGACCAATTTCTTCAAAATAAGAAAAAATATGGAAAAATTCAGCAAATAAGTTACCAGCTATAGAGATAAAGGGTTTTGATGGAAGGTCCATCAATCTGAAACATCAACTCTTTCTCTCCACACTTACTGTGTCTGCTTAGCTGAGTTTTTTTTCCCCACCCCTGATTTACAGCATCCACAGTTCTTTGCTTTCACAAATTACTTTTATCCGCTGCACTTTGGGAGCAATTAAGAATTGCATACAAAAGATGTGAATGCTTGGTGTAGAAAGTAACCCAATGGTAGAAATAACCACAGGACAAAGTGAGTACATTCACTCAAGATACAATCAAGGAAGTTGCCAGCCCAATGGACCCCATGGCAGTGTTTACACCAGACCAGAATCTATTGCAATCATGTCACACAACAACAAGGTCATAAGTCACACAACACCAAGTTATAGTCCAACAGGTTTATTTGAAATCACAAGTTTTCAGAGCACAGCCCCTTTGTCAGCTCTACTTCACCTGTTGAAGGGGCAATGCTCTGAAAGCTTGAGATTTCAAATAAATCTATTGGGCTATAACCTGATGTTATGAGACTTCTGACCTTGCCCAACCCAGTCCAACACTGGCACCTCCACATCATGGGTACCATAGCATGGCATCACAAGATATAAAGATAAATACTAACCTCAGTTATGTTTGCGCTGTGGGGTGGTATGGAGAGCAAATTTGTATTACATTAGTTTGAATGCATCCCAAAATGATAAAGAGAGTTAGCTTATGACCCATTGCATCATTCAGTTCTCAACTTTCCCTTGAGGACAAGACTGAAAATCAATTAAAAGTAGAATACTTACATTATCAAGATCAGGAACATCCAGGAAATATTCTGGGTAGTCGTAAGAAACTCCCACATTGTTCACTGAAGAAAATTAAAACAATATATTAGGGTTCATTTAACTTCTTCATCGTCAGAATTTCCTGATAGAAAATTTTATTCAAGATTCAAATTGTCGCTTTGCAGTTTAAAAAAAAAAAGAGGGAAAAAGGAAAGTAGACATGCAATCCATACTTTTTAGCTTGCACTCATAAGGACAGGTGCAAGAATGCCAGACTTTCAACACAACCAATTCCCTCAGTGTAAAATTGCTGCTCCCTTTGAAACATCATTGTTCTGTCATGAGGAGTGCAAGGCAAAAATCTTCAACAGTTATGTCCCTCTTCTACCGCAATAAAGATTTAATAGAAACAATACAAATAAATTGACTTTTTTGTTTTTAAGCTCCATTCATAGCTTTCACTACAGGCAGAAAAAAATTACTGACTTCTTTATAGTTGGTCATTAGTTCAATAATATTTATATGAATGGGGAATTCCTATGAAGATACACAACCTAGTAACAAATATTTCCTTACTGGCATATGGTTAGCAGGATGCTCTTGGTACTGTAAAATTTAAATAATGGAATCTTACTCAATTAGTTTCATTACAATTAACATTTTCAACTTTGAAAGGTACATCATATTCTGTCACACAAAACTTAACTACCTCAAAGTTAGAGATCAACATCAACTACTCCACCCACTGACTATCAGGACAATGAGTTAGTAGATTTTTTTTCCTAAATGACACATGACAAAAGCATCAAATTCATAGGATACACAAGAAATAACCCTGTGCAGGTGGGAAAGAAGGGAAAGATTCCATACGTCTAGTCAAAAAATGAAAAATAAAATTTAGGGGATCAAGGTGAAGCAAGGGGAAAAAAGGAAAGGCAGCACGGTGGCTCAGTGGTTAGCACTGCTGCCTCACAGCATCCGTGACCCAGGTTGAATTCAACTCTGGCAACTATCCATCTGTGTGGAGTTTGCATGTTCTCCCCACGTCTGTGTGGGTTTCCTCCGGGTGCTCCGGTTTCCTCCCACAGTCCAAAGATGTGCAGGCCAGGTGAATTGGCCATGCTAAATTGCCCATAGTGTTAGGTACATTAGTCAGAGGGAAATGGGTCTAGGTGGGTTACTCTTCGGAGGGTCGGTGTGGACTTGTTGGGCCGAAGAGCCTGTTTCCACGCTGTAGGGAATCTAATCTAATCTAAATGGCCTGCTTACACACAATAGGGATTTTATGATTTGATGATAAAGGAGAACCACTAATGCCAGTTAAATTACAAATCCTTTTTAAATTAGTCTCCAGGCACTGAAGCTGGCACAGGTCATTCAAATAAATATTTAAATGAAGTTAGGATCTTCATTTCTGAAAATTAAGTACAATTTGCACACAATCAGGAATCAGTGATTATGAGCAGTTCCCTCGAAGTTTCAAGGTAATCTTGTTCTGAAATAATATTCACAGCTGGAGAGCAATCATCTCCGCTCCAGGACATCTCTGCAGGAGTTCCTCAGGGTAAACGTTCGAGGCCAACCATCTTCAGTTGCTTCATCAATGACCTTCCCTCTACCGTTTGTTCAGAGATGATGATGGTTACACCATGATCAGCACCAATTATGACTCCTCAGATAGTTGATATCCAAATGCACCATGAACGGGGCAACATTCAGGCTTGAGCTGATTAGTGGCAGGTCATATGCATACCAGAAAAGTGCTAGGCAATAACCATCTCCAACTAGAGAGAATCTAGTTATCAATTCTTTCACATTCGATGGTGTTACCATCACTGAAATCCCAGTGAGGGGTTCGCATTGACAAGAAACAAAACTAGACCACCCATATAAATGTTGTGGCGGCAAAAGCAAGTCAGAGACTGAAAGTTATGCGACAATTAGAACTAGAATGAGCATTATTGTCAGATGCACTCACATGAGTGCAGTGAAAAGTTTATAAGTCACCATCTTAGGTACAAAGGTACTCAGGTACAGAATCTTGGGTACAAAGCAAAAAAGTAAAGAAACAAGATTAAAACCTTAAACATTACAGTCGCCTTTACTTAAAATTCAAAAAAATCAAGAAATACTGTTAAAAGTTCAAGCCCACAGTCCATGAGCACCTGGCCATGCTGGGCTCACACTCCTCACAAAACGTCAATCTCACCCCCACCACCGCCCAGGTCTTGCTGCGTTGGGCTGTTTGTTTCTGCTTCTTGCACCGCCTCAAGCGACCTGCTCCCACTGTCACCACCAACCGCCTTGGATTGCTGCCAATTCAGGAACAGTTGCCTGCTCTTGCCGCCAGGCTCCTCAGGTCAGATGTTCCCGCCAGCCGCATCAAGCCGCACGTTCCTGCTCTCGCCACCAGCCGCCTCGAGCCGCACGTTCCTGCTCTCGCCACCAGCCTCCTCAGGCCAC
Organism: Chiloscyllium plagiosum; assembly: GCF_004010195.1. Classification (NCBI taxonomy): domain Eukaryota; kingdom Metazoa; phylum Chordata; class Chondrichthyes; order Orectolobiformes; family Hemiscylliidae; genus Chiloscyllium; species Chiloscyllium plagiosum. Next base: position 14,703,377 of record NC_057725.1, read on the forward strand.
GTTCCCGCTCTCACCGCCAGCCCCAACAGGCCGCACGTTCCTGCTCTCACCGCCAGCCACATCAGACCACATGTTCCTGCTCTCGCCCCTGCTCAGGAAGACCGCCATCGAGGTCAGGGGTTTCACTCATCACCACATTGGTTTTGCCCTCCACCGCGCTGCAGAAACTCGCAACTCACTTAAGCTAAGGCAATTACACCATTAAATAAAGGTAACACCTCAATTCCTCAAAGCCTGTCCACCGTCCACAAGGTACAATTCATGAGTGTGAGACACTAAATACTTCCCCATTTGCAGGTGGCAACAACACTATAGCTTTGGGAAGTGTATTTTGTCCTACGTTTGTTTTGAAGAGGTTTTGAGCCATAAATGCTGAGCAGTCACTTCCAAGCCAATAAAGGAAAGTAAACAGCTTGTGAGACCTTGGGGTTTTTTTAAACAATAGCAGCAGCATGAATGGGTGGAGTCAGATTCTCACGGAACCAGGGCTTTAGATTCATAGTCTAGCAGAGATGTACAGCATGGAAACAGACACTTCAGTCCAACCCTTCCATGCCGACCAGATATCCCAACCCAATCCAGCACCCGGCCCATATCCCTCCAAACCCTTCCTATTCACATACCCATTCAGATGCCTTTTAAATGTTGCAATTGTACCAGCCTCCACCCCTTCCTCTGGCAGCTCATTCCATACACGTATCACTCTCTGCGTGAAAAGTTGTCCCGTAGGTCTCTTTTATATCTTTCCCCTCTCACCCTAAACCTATGCCCCTCTAGTTCTGAACTCCCAACCCCAGGAAAAAGACGTTTCCTATTTACCCTATCCATGCCCCTCATGATTCTATAAGGTCATCCCTTAGCCTCCGAGGGAAAACAGCCCCAGTCTATTCAACCTCTCCCTATAGCTCAAATCCTCCAAACCTGGCAACATCCTAGTAAATCTTTTCTGAACCCTTTCAAGTTTCACAACATCTTTCCGATAGGAAGGAGACGAGAACTGCATGCAATATTCCAACAGTGGCCTAACCAATGTCCTGGCCAGCCTGCATACCAAACACCTTCTTCACTATCCTATCTACCTGCGACTCCACTTTCAAGGAGCTATGAACCTGCACTCCAAGGTCTCTTTGTTCAGCAACAGTCCCTCGGACCTTACCATTAAATGTATAAGTCTTGCTAAGTTTTGCTTTCCCAAACGGCAGCACCTCGCATTTATCTGAATTAAACTCCATCTGCCACATCTCAGCCCATTGGCGCATCTGATCAAGATCCTGTTGTAATCTGAGGTAACCCTCTTCTCTGTCCACTACACCTCCAATTTTGGTGTCATCTGCAAACTTACTAACTGTACCTCTTATGCTCGCATCAAAATCATTTATGTAAATGACAAAAAGTAGAGGACTCAGCACTGATCCTTGTGGCACTCCACTGATCAAAGGCCTCCAGTCTGAAAAACAACCCTCCACCACCACCCTCTGTCTTCTACCTTTGAGCCAGTTCTGTATCCAAATGTCTAGTTCTCCCTGTATTCCATGAGATCTAACCTTGCTAATCAGTCTCCCATGGGGAACCTTGTCAAACGCCTTACTGAAGTCCATATAGATCTCATCTACTGCTCTGCCCTCCTCAATCTTCTTTGTTACTTCTTCAAAAAACTCAAACAAGTTTGTGAGACATGATTTCCCACGCACAAAGCCATGTCGACTATCCCTAATCAGTCCTTGCCTTTCCAAATACATGTACATCCTGTCCCTCAGGATTCCCTCCAACAACTTGCCCATCACCGAGGTCATTAGTATAGCTTTCTGTGGTTTTACAAGTTGTTTGTGGAAGTTGCCAAACCTCTAACAGAATTTTCTCAGTGTCTTTCATCCTGGACCGGAAAAGCACCACATCAGACAGCATTTTGCTGAATTTGCTTTTGCCAAGGGTGTGTTTGTAGGATATTACCAAGTTGGAACAATAGTAATTAAATAATGATTATTCGGTTACGTTTTTCAATAAAGTTATACCAATTCTTCTTTCTTTTGTTTGTATTTTAAGTGTAGGGTAAAGTGTGCTTTGCTTAAAGCAGGGTAGTGTAACCAATCAAATTACATCAGGAACACAGCACCTTGCCTTTAAATAAGATAACAGTACTGCCTTAATTTTCACTTAACTAACTCATGGCAGCAATTTGCACCAAGGTGCATTAAAACAACTCACAAAAGGTGCCATAAACAGCACTTCCTAAACTTGCACTCTTGATTCCCTAGAAAGACAAAGGCAGCAGATACATGGGGACACTAATATACGAAAGATCCCATCCAACTCTCTCACCATCCTGATTTGGAACTGTCCCTGCTCCTTCACTGTCACTGGGTAAAAATCTGGAACTCATTCTGCACCTACACCGTTTAGACTTCAGTGCTTCAAGGAGGCAGATTGTTGCTATTTTTCAAGGCCATTAAATGCTGGCCAAGCCAGTGATGCCCAGATCTCAAAGTCATACAGCATGGAAACAGGCCCTTCAGTCCAACCAGTCAAACAAACAATCTCAAACTGAACTAATCCCTTTGAGAAGATTTGTAGCTCAGGTTGAAACTTGCCTGTTTCTGGCCCATATCTCTCCAAACCTTTCTTATTCATGTTCTAAAGGTCTTTCAAACTTGTAATTGTACCCGCATCCTCTACTATCTCAGGAAGTTCATTCCACACACAAACCGCCCTGTGTGCAAACGATTTGCCCCTCATGTCAATAAATCTCTCACACCTCACCTTAAAAATGTGCCCCCTAATCTTGAAATCCCCCATCCTAGGGAACAGAAAACTCATTACCTCCTACACTCTAGTGGAAAAAAGTCTCAGCCAATCCAGCCTCTCTTTATAACTGAAGCCTTCATAACTGGCAACACCCTGAACCCTCTCCAGTTTGATAATTATTTTCCTATAACTGAGCGACCAAAACTGGACCCAGTACTCTAGACGAGGCCCCAATGCCCTCTACAGCCTCAACTTGACTTTCTAACTCCTATACCCAAAAGGAGGGAGCAATGAAGACAAGCTTGCCAAATGCTTTTGATCACCCTGTCAGTGCGTGATCTAAATTCAAAGAATTATTGCACCTGCACCCTTAGGTCCCTTTGTCCTACAACACTACCCAAGGCCCTACCATTAACTGTATAAGTCTTAGCTTTGCTTGTTTTACCAAAATGTAATATCTTGTATTTACACAGATTGAGCTGCATCTGCCATTTTTCAGCCCATTTGATCAAGCCAAGTAGCAAGCTCACGCTGAATCCCATGTGACCTAACCACTAATTAGTCTACCATGCAGAACCTTGTTAAAGGCTTCACTAAAATCCACCTAAACGATGTCTACTGCTAGGCCCTCAATCTTTTTGGTTACTACTACAAAAGTTTGAAAGACATAATTTTCCTCACTCAAAACCATACTGACTATCCCTAATCAATTTTTGCCTCTCTAAATGTCCATAAATCCCAACTTTATAAACACTTGCAGCAATTTACCTCTAACTGAAGTCAGATTCACAGGTCTATAGCTCCCCTGGTTTCTCCTTACAATCTTTCTTAAAAGGTATAACATTAGCCACCCTCTAGTCATCAGGCACCTCACCAGTAGTTATAATGATGCAAATATTTCTGTAAGGGGTTTTGCAGTTTCCTCCCTTAATTCCCAGAATGTTCTGGGGTACATTAGATCAGGTCCCAGAGATTTATCCATCTTTATATTCTCTAAGACCTCCTGAGTTTCCTCTTTTGTAATGTGAATTGTTTTTAAAACATCAAAGTTTATTTCTCTGCATTCTCTAGACTCCATTTCTTTCTCAACAGTAAAAACTAGTGTAAAATATTCATTTCGTATTCCTCCAATCTCCTGGGACTCAACACAAAGATAAGCTCCTTGATCTTTAAGGGGCCCTACCCTCCCTCTAGTTACCCTCTTGCTCTTAGTGTATTTGCAGAATCTCTTTGGATTATCCTTTACCTTATCTGCCAGTACTAGCTCATATCCCCTCCCCGCCTTCCTGCTTTTTTTAAGAATGCCCCTACACTCATTATATTGGTGAAGAGATTCAATTGAACCAAGTTGCCCATGTCAAAAATAAGATCGTTATTTTTAATTTCAACCTCAATATCTTTATTCATCCATTGTTCCTTAATTTTACCAACCTTACCCTCCACTCTAACAGGAATACACTGCCTCTGAACTCTCGTCATCACACTCTTGAAAGCTTCCCACTTGACAAAGACGACCCTTTACCTGCAAACAGTCTATTCCAATCAACTTTGGAAAGTTCTTATCGCATACAATTAAAGGTTTTAATTATGGTAAGGCAAAATTTCAACTTTTATGAAAGGTTTATCCTATTCCATAACCATTTTGAAACTAATAGAGTTACGATCGCTAGATCCAAAGTGCTCCCTGTTTTACTTCATTCCCCTGCACGGCCTTATTGCCTAAAAGGGTTTAGCTCCTTCTCTCACAGAAGTATCCATATATTGATAAAGTGAATGAATAAAGAATAGGCTATCATCCAAAAAAGTGAAAGTCAACCAAATGACCTGTTTTATGAAATGCACATCCCTGCATTTCTATTTAAACTGTACATCAAGCCATTAAAAAACCCATTGTTATTTCATAGGTAAATAAAAAAAAGCTTTCCAGAAGTGACAACGTAAGTGTTATCTGCCTGACAAAAAAAAAACAGGTATATTGGGCTCACCAAAGGGTGCAGATGGAATGACCGGTGTCAAAATAAAAGTGTGCAATTATAGTTGCAAGGTAAGAAATTTCAGATCACACAGAAGCATCAAACAGCTCTGCTATTGCCAAATCGTGGACAATCTGGTGACCAAAGACAGCAGGAACTTCCAGCCTCTACACACTGAAGTTCAGAAACACAAGTTGGACCAACAACTTTGGCCAATTGGAAGTATAAATGCCTACCTGACACTAATCTATTCAACTCAGAAAGCGAGGACTGCAGATGCTGGAGATCAGAGTCAAAAAGTGTGGTGCTGGAAAAGCACAGCCGGTCAGGCAACATCCAAGGAGTTGATGTTTCCAGCATAAGCTCTTCATCAGGTGTGAGTGGGTAGCCCAAGGGGGCTGAGAGATAAATGGATGGGGGTGAGGGTGGAGGTAGCTCGCAATGCGACAGGTACGAGGAGGTGGGGAGTGATGGCAACAGGTCAGAAAGGAGTGTGGAGCGGATAGGTGGGAAGGAAGATGGACAGGTAGGACAGTTCAAGAGGGCAGTGCCGAGTTGGAAGGTTGGATCAGGGATAAGGTGGGGGGGGAGGAGAAACGAAGAAACTAGTGAAATCTACATTGATGCAGTGCGGTTGCAGGGTCCCAGGTTGGAAGATGAGGTGTTCTTCCTCCAGGCGTCAGGTGGCCAGAGGTTGGTGGTGGCAGTGGCCCAGGACTTGCATGTCCTTGGCGGAGTGGGAGGGCGAGTTAGAGAGTTCGGCCACAGGGCGATGGGGTCGTTTAGTGTTTATGTCCCAGAGACGTTCCACAAGTTGGCATTCTGTCTCCCCAGTGTAGAGGAGACCACATTGAGAGCAATGGACACTGATGTGTGTGGAAATGCACGTAAATCCCCGTTGGATGTGGAAGGATCTTTTGGGGCCTTGGACGGAGGTGATGAGGGAGGTGTTGCACTTGTTTGCGGAGGCATGGAAGATGCCAGGAGTGGAGGGTGTGTTGATGGGGGAGTTGCAGAGGGAACATCTCTTCGGAATGCAGATAGAGCCTGGTTGTAGTTGGCAGAAATGGCAGGGGATGATGTGCTGTATCCAGATGTTGGTGGGGTAGGTGGTGAGGACCAGGGAGGTTCTGTCCTTGTTGCAATTGGAGGGGTGGGGTTCAAGGGCGAAGGTGTGAGATGTGCTGGTCAGTATCATCGACCACGTGGGAAGGGAAGTGCGATCCTTGAAGGAGGTAGCCATCTGGCATGTTCTATGGTGGACTTAGTCCTCCTGGGAGCAGATGCAGCAGAGCTGGAGGAAATGAGAGTAAGGGATAAAGTTTTTACAGGAGGCAGGGTGGGAGGTAGTGTAATCCAAGTAGCTGTGGGATTCAGTGGGTTTGAAGCAGATATTCATGTTGAGTCTGTTGCCGGAAATGGAGCTAGAGAGGTCCAGGAAGGGGACAGAGGTGTCCAAAATGGTCCAGGTGAACTTGAGGTCAGGGAGCAAGGTATTGGTGAAGTTCATGAACTGTTCAACCTCCTCGCAAAAGCACGAGGTAGCGCCAATACAGTCATCGATGTAGCAGAGGAAAAGGTGGGGAATGGTGCCAGTGTACCTGCAGAAGATGGACTGTTCCACATACCTGAAGAGGAGACAGGGGTATTGCTGGGGCCCATGGCTATCCCTTTTGTCTGGAGGAAGTGGGAGGATTCAAAGAAGAAATTGTTGAGGGTGAAGACCAGTTTAGCCTATCGGATGAGTGTGTCAGTGGGAGGGCACTGGTTGGGTCGGCGGAAGAGGATGGAATGGAGGGCAGTTTGAGGGCAGAATGATTGCAGTTATCCTAGTTTTTCTTTAAGCGCATTGACACGTGCCATCTTCCAATTTAGAAGTTCTACTTTAGATCATTCCTTGCACTTATTAGTCTAAACCTTTCGCTGTACAATTGCTCTTATCCAAGCATTCCCCCACAGACATTTAGGCCATCATGACCATTTTCTCTTGGACCACGATGATCATACCCTCCTGCACCACATCCAGCTAAGTGTCCTTTCTAGCAGAACCAAGACCATACAGCTCAACAAAGTTCTCTGGACACATTTCTTCCCCTCTTTTCCTTTACACTAATATTAATTACCTGAATATCAATGGGGATAAAGCCTCATTTCACGCTCTTGCAAGTTCAATTTCCCTGCGAATTTGCTTTTTTTCTCTTTTAAATTGGATCAAGAGAATATTCCCCAAGTCAACTGATCATCCTCGCTTATTTCTCAACTCTAGCCAAACAAATTCTGTTAACTGCATCCTCAAGAGCAGCCTCTTTTTCCAATAGTATATCTTTCCAAGTCAGTATGACCACTCCATTCCCTTTCTCCCTTCCCTGCACACAATGCACAGATTTTCTCCACCTAGATCTTGTAAAGTATCAAAACAAAAAAAAACTAAAATGTCTTGCACCTTGGGAAAAAAAATAAAACTGCTGCATCAAATCCTTTACCTGCAGAGACTTATTTTGCAAATCAGCAAATCACTGTAAAGACAGATATTTTATAATACAAATTTAAAAACAAGTGTGGTTCAACTGGAGGCAGAGGATGACTTCACAGAAGATAGGACTCAGTAAACACTACTTAGCTGGGATTAAACTGAAGCAACTTTCTTTCAAAAATTTTCCAAAGCAAAAGAAGGGAGGGGGAAGGGGCTATCTGGGGAATTGCAACACTAGCTTATTCAGTGAAAGAAATAAAGTGTCTACTGTATGGAGGCTTGCTGTACCCCAGAAGAAGTGAATAGATAACATTCACTAGCGAAGCATAACATCGAAAATGAAATCCCTCCCTCTTATGGAATTAAATCAACATCTTATTTTTAAAAAGTCATAAAACATTTGCTTTTAAGTACACACAATTGCAAGTTTAGGCTTTGAGCATTGTAAACAGAGACACAGGAATTTCACCTGTGTTATTCAAAAGGTACATACCCAGAACGCCAATTTCTAGTCCAGCCAGGCCAGCCTCAATAACCTTGTAAATTTCAGTTCCTTCTCCAAAATCCACTGCAAGAGTTTTAGTTTCAACTTTGAATTGTTCCCCTAGAAAAGAGAATGTTTGTGCATATTACAATTTACTCCAGGACTTTGAAATAATGCATGGAATCAGTTTCAAGATACATGAACCACAAAGTCAGTGTTATAGCACAGGCAGCCAACTGGCTCAGCTCACGCCAATTTTCTGTTCTTTCCCCATAACCCCCTCACATTAATAGCCAAACAATTATCCAATACCCCTCTCAAGACCTCAACTGAACTTACGTTCAACTTTCAAAGTGTATTCCAGACCCTAAGTACTGACTGAGAGAAAAGGTATTTCTCACATAGCATTCGTTTCTTTTACAAATCCCTTTAAAATTTGTGCCACCCAGTTTTTGATCCTTTTGCACTTTGGTAGAGTTTCTCCTAATCTACTCTATCAAGTCTGCTCAGGATTTTGAAACCTTGCGTTAGATCTCCTCCTAGCCTTCACTCCAAGGTGAACAGTCCTAACTTCTACCACCTATCTTAATTATTAAAATCCATCAACCCTGGAACTATTCTTGTATATTGCTCTTGCACACTCTAATACTTTCACATCCTTGCTATAATGTGAATCCTACAACTATGCACAGAATAGGCAGCCACAATGTTGCAAATGGGTTCTTAAGTTCCTTCGCAAGTCGATTTGTACAGAGCAACTGGCAAGTCGGAATACAATGTAGAGTCAGAATCCTACAGCACTGAAACAGACACTTCAGTTCAACTCATCCATGCTGACCAGGTTTCCTAACACTGAACTAGTCCCAGTTGCCTGCATTTGGCCCATATCCCTCTGAATCTTTCCTATCCATGTACCTGTGTAAATGTCTTAAATGTTCCAATTGTACACACGTCTACAACCTCCTCTGGCAGTTCATTCCATATACACACCATTCTGTGAAAAAGCTGCCCCTCAGGTCTGTTTTGTATCTTTCCCCTCTCACCTTAAACCTATGCCTTCTGGTTTTGGATTCCCCTCCCCTGGGGAAAAGACCTTGATATTCACCTTCTCTATACCCCTCAATAATTTAGAAACCTCTAAGGTCACCCCTCAGTCTCCTATACACCAGAGAATAATGTTGCAGCTTGTCCAGCCTCCCCTTATACCTCAAACCAACAAGTCTCGGTAACATCCTTGTAAATCCTTTTTGCACCCTTTCCGGTTTAACAACATGCTATAGCAGAGCAACCAGAATTGCATGCAGCTCTCCAAATATGATCTTATCAATGTCTTGTACAGCCATAACATGGCGTCCCAAACCCCTGTACGCAATGCTCTGGCCAGAGAAGGCAAGTGCTCCAAATGCCTTTTCCACCACTGTCTAGCTGTGACTTCACTTTTAAGGGACTACATACCTGCATCCTTAGGTCTCTGTTCAGCTCTATAGGCCCTAACGCGAACTGCTTAAGTCCTGCCCTGGCTTGTCTTACAAAAATGCAATGCCTCACATTCGTCTGAACTGAATTCCATCTGCCATTCATCAGGCCACCATATAGTTGACCAGGATTCTCTTGTATTCTTAGATAAACTTCCTCACTGTCCACTGTACCACCAATTTTGGTATCATCCACAAACCTACTAACCATGCCCTTGCTTTCATTGCTCAGACCATTGAGTACAGAAGTTGGGACGTCATGTTGAGCTTGCACAGGATGTTGGTGAGGTCACTTCTGGAGTACTGCCCTGCTATAAGTAGGATATTATTATATTGGAGGGGGTTCGGAAAAGATTTACAAGAATGTGGCCAGAACTAGATGGTTTGAGTTATATGGAGAGGCTGATTAGGCTAGGACTTCTTTCACTAGAGCATAGGAGTTTGAGTGGTAACCTCGAGGAGCAAAGATAAGGTGAATAGCAAAGGTCTTTCCTCCCAGGTGGGCGAGTTTGAAACTAGGGGGCATATTTTTAAGGTGATGAGAAAGTTTGAGAGAGACCTGAGGGGCAATTCTTTCCACACAAAAGGTGGTTAGTATGTGGAATGAACCGCCAAAAAGGTAATGGTAGAGGCAGGTATAATTAAACATTTAAAAGACATTTGGATAGATACTTGAAAAGGAAATGTTCAGAGGATAAATCAGCCAAATGCAGCTAAGTGAGGCTAGTTTAGTTTGGGAAACTTATTCAACAGTGCCAGGTTAGATCGAGAAGTCTGTTTCCATGCTGTATGACTCTATGCCTCCTATATGCTCATTAAATCGTTTATATAAAAGATTTAGGAGTGGACCAGCACCAATCCTTGTGAAACGTCATTGGTCACAAGCCTCCAGTCTGAAAACAGCCCTCTCTTCTACTGTCAAGCCAATTTTGTATCCAATTGGCTAGCTCTCCATGGATCCCAGCTGATCTAGATTAAAGTGGTGCTGGAAAAAGCACAGCAGGTCAGGCAGCATCCTAGAAGCAGGGAGCCTTATTAACCAGAATACCAAACAGAACCTCAAAGACCTTGCTAAAGTCCATGTAGACAACGTCTACCACCTTGCCTTTACCTACTGTCAGTTCTGCTATTACACGGGAGTTCTGTTCTCACGTAATCCTGTGTGATAAGATAATCGTGTAATAGCAGCACAAGTCAAAATAATGAGGCCTGAATCACACTATAACCAATACATGTTTTTAAAGTCCCCACTTTAGAAACAGTGTCCCCATTTCATCAATCACGTTAGAGTGTTTGCATTATCAAAACTTGTATAGGAGACCGACCTTTACCATCTTGGTCACCTCTCAAAAATACTCAAATTTGAGACACACTATTTCCCATGTAGAAAGCCATGCTAATAACCCCTAATCAGTCCTTCCTTTTCAAATGCATATCTATCCTGTGTCTCAGAATTTCCTCCCACAACATATCCACAATCGACATCAGCTCCCAGGCATTTCCATGCAGCCTTTCTTAAACAATGGAACAACACCAGCCATTCTCCAGTCTTCCAGCCTCTTACCCATGCCTGTTGATAATACAAATATTTCTGCTCGGGACTCTGCTCTGCCCAGAGTTTCTTCCCTAGCTTCTCACAATGTTCTGGGATAACTTGATCAGGTCTCAGGGATTTATTTGCATTTATGCGTTTTAAGACTTCCAGCACTTCTGGTTCTATAATGTGGACGGTTTTCAAGACATTTATTTCTGAGATCCCTAGCTTCCATGTCTTTCTCCAGTAAAATTCTGACAATATTTGTTTAAGATCTTGCCCTCCGCCCATGGTTCCACATGTAGTTGCAAGTCAACGTAAAGCAACTATTCATAAGTAGAGGAAATGATTGTATGTCGGATTTGTAAACTTGCACCCTATTTGGGATTGCATTCATAAAATCGGGGATCCTCAGTATTCCAGCTGAGATCTGACAAGTGTCTCATAAAAGTTCAATATCACCTCCTTGCTCTTGTACACTGCATCCGTATCAATAGATAACAAATGGCTTTCACGTGGGTTTAGCTATACCTCCATTCTTAGCAAGAAACACTGGCTGAATAATTTCTCAAACAAACTAAGGGGTTTTGAATATTTATCTTCTATTTAGCACTTCAAACAAACAGTTATTCCACAGTCATTGATGATCTTTGAATAGCTACAAAACACATAAATGGGCTCAGGTGGAAGTCTAATGCTGGCAATGGTTCCAATTATGCAGAACGGATACAAACTAACAGAAGGATATTCAAATTTAACCAATTGGTGCTCTTAGCAAATTTCCCTTGTCATAGTCAAAAGGGTTGGTTGCACCTGCAATACACTGGTATGATCAGGTCCAAGTTTGAAGCTACATTAACTGTATTGATCTTAGATAATTGTTCCAGAATATTAATTAAATGACAACAAGAAGTTTCTTCCTGTCTAAAGTCTAAGCTGTTACACTTGTACCTTTGCAAGCCACTAAGAAAACGGACTAACTGTCCATAAGAACACTAACTACTAGAGTGAACCGATTCTGCTACTTTAGACTGTAACTAACTCAACAATACCCTACCCTCAATGCTAAGGTGCAGATGTGAAATCTTAATCTCTTGGTCTTGAAAACTTGATGACTATATTCATATATCTAGGTGAGTGTTTACTTAGTCTTAGCTTTGCAGACTTCTCTAGTTCTGACTCTCCCAAATGATATTTCAATGTTAAGCTGCTGCAGCATGATATTGTTGAAGGAACTGCTCCCTCACCGTGGTGCCTGATTTTCATGCTCCAGCTGCTTTAGGTCAGATTAAAAGCTCTTTCCACCACTGCTAGCCTTTCATACCTACCCAACATTCACTTTCTAGCTAAGTTAGTAGAGCAAAACACATTGGGATATTTGATCATTTACACATGACATGCACCATATGGTAATAAATCCAGGAATGGATTTACTGATATTCAACTTATTCAAAGAACTACTGAAAAGTTAAACAAGGCAAAATTATAATAAACAAGCTCTTGTAGGGTCATTGTAGTCAGAGTCAAGCCCATGACACTATAGACAATTTAGCTAAGGAGGGGGGGTCAAAGGATGGAAAAGCAATAGTGAAAGAGGATCCCATAGTCAGATCAGACAAGCATTTCTGTGCAGCAAACGCGACTGTGGATAGTGTGTTGCCTCCCTGGTGCTAGGGTCAAGGATGTCATGGAACAGTTGCAGGTCATCCTTCCCAGGAGCAGGAAAATGAGTCAGAAGTCGTGGTTCACGTTGATATGAACAACATAGGTAGCAAGAGAGATCAAGTCCTGAAGGCAGATTTTGGGGAGTTAGTACGGAAATTAAAAGCAAACCTCAACAGCAGTAATGTCAGGATTGCTCCCAATGCCACATGCTAATGAGCATAAAAATAGGAGATCTGATCAACTGAATACATGGTTGGAGAACTGGAGTAGGAGGAAGGGCACCAGATTCCTGAGGATTTGAACCAGTTCTGGGGCAGCTGAGGCCTGCTTACACTGGTCAGGTTAGACCTCCATTAGACGAACTGATACCATCAAAGATTTTCTCTTGCTCTTTTTAATATTAGGTTTTTGGAGAGTGGGAACCTGAGGGAGTAACCTCTGGAAGTCAAAAAATTGCCCGAGACTAGAAAATAGGAGAGTATGCTTCAAAACAGATAATGTCAAAAAGTTAAGGGCACTTTACCTGATCATTTGCAGTAAGGTAGATGTTTGAAAGGCACGAATAGAAATACTCTAACCGCCATTACAGAAACATGGTGACCAGGACTGGAAAGCAATTATTCAAGGATATTTGATGTTTAGGAAAGACAGGCAAGGAGGAAGAGGAGATAGAGTTGTGCCAGTGTTAAGGGAAAGAATCATTACGTCAGTAAGTGAAAATCTCAGATTGGAAGAACAACATGTGGGATCTGTTTGGGTGAAACTAAGAAACTGCAAGGCAGCAGACATTAGGTGGTGTTATTAGATGCAAGAACTTTAAAATACTCAATGATTGAGCATAAACTTCAGGCGAGAACTCCAGGGAAATTCATTAACATTGAATTTAAACATAACAAATGCAATTCAATACTATATACATTCAATAGCACTTAATTCAAAAAAGTCAAAACGTTTTACTCATCATTACATAGTGCAGATGTTTTAAATCGTACAAATAGACAAGTTATTGCAAACCCCTATAAGTAATTCAATGGGACTAGATTATCTGTTAGAAATATTTTTCAAAATCATAACAGAGGCATCAGAAAAGGTGGAGATTTGTAGACAGTTGCCAAGGGAGAGAAAATGCTTCCATAAACTTACAAAACTGGTTCAATTGTACTAAACATGGTCAAGTGAGCAAACTCAGACAACTACGTCACCAGCTTTTTCAGCAGCACCTAGCAATGTTGGTCAATCTTAACCAACTTAAGATAACCAAATGATTCACCACATTCAAATTGCAGTGGGTTTATATGGTGAAATTAGCAACTGAAAACACTGGTTTATTACATTGTGAAGAATACAAAGTGTACACTGGAAAGTTGCAACAATCCATAAATGCAAATCACGTCATTAGTTTACATTTCAAGCACAACACTCAGGGTATATGTAAGAAAACAGTAACACAGCTGGTTTAAAAAAATAATTTTGCATTAACAATGCTGCGATACAGAAAAATTGGTTTAAACAAAATCAGTATTAAAGTTTAAAGTGCTTTTGAAGCACCTGTTTAAGTGAAGCAATTCATCTCTGGAATTCAAAGGAGCATTTCACAGGCGATAAAGATGTCACAATCCTAGTTTTTAATCCAGGGACCAAATATTGTAATGGCCAAATTGAATCCACTACATAAAAAGATACAGATTACAACGGAGCTAAACTTGAGAAACAACTTTTTTTTGTTTAGCTTAAAAAGCCCTAGATATTTGTTCCTCTTGCACTTCTGAAATAGACAAACTAAGTTTCAAAATGTAGAAATTAATTTTGGAATGAATGATTGATCACCACAGGAAACAATTGAGAAGAGGGTGAAAAAGATGTGTTTTTAAAAGCTAGTCAAGCAGTCACCGATTTAAAAAGCATTACATTTAATCAATACAATAAGCTGGATTTTCAAAATGCAACTGAACTATTCAGGACTATTTCACCTTCCAGTTAAAAGTCCAAAATGTCATCACATACCAATACTTGAAGTCTTTATTGAAACAAAACTGTAAACAAAAGATTTAAAACATCTCACATAGGTTTCAACAATGCCAATGATTATACCCAGATGCCACATATTTAAATTAAAAAAATCAAAAACTTGAATTTGTCCAAATATTCTCCCCACTCTTTTTTGAAGCCATCATGAAGCTTTATTCTTTGGCTGCTAGTGTCAGATGAATTTGCAGAATTGCTCATACATGGATCAGACAATAAACAGTGGCAACTTGAATAACCAACATTGGGATGGTGGGAGGCAAAAAGGAGACAACAATTACAGCTACACAAAGAATCAAGTTGAGGGTTGCAGCCATGAGATTAATGAGACCCTTATTCTGTAGATACAATATTGGCTCAAGTCAAAAAGGAGTCATGAGTAACTCTTTATCAAAGCTAAAGGAAGTGTATTGTTGTGCACCAAATCTCAGTGATGGAACTGTCGCTTGTCATTTACATTGCAACTTTGTGCACAATCGCAAAATCTGGAAATGATGCGAAACTCAACTGCAGTAAACTTTAGATTAGATTCCCTACAGTATGGAAACAGGCCCTTTGGCCCAACAAGTCCACACTGACCCATTCCCCTATCCTGTATTTACCCCTGACTAATGCACCTAACACTATAGCCAATTTACCTGACATGCACATCTTTGGATTGTGGGAGGAAACCCACGCAGACATAGAGAGAATGAGCAAACTCCACACAGAGTTGCCAGAGGCAGAAATTGAACCCAGGTCCCTGAGCCACCGTGCTGCCCAGTAAACGGCTATGATAAAATCAGACTTCAGGAAAACTCTTCTGAAATGGGCAGCAACAGAGCCCTTGGGGACCATATACACGAAGTTTGAAAGTGATAGTACAAGCGACATGGCTTAAGAAAAAAAAGTCTACAGAATCTCCTTGGTTTACAAATACAGACATAGAACATAAGCAAAGAAGCCATGCCAAAAATTGCATAATTCTCAGATTAGGCTTGAAGACTACCATGTTAACTCTAAGCATCACACCATACAAAAGATGGTGAGGCCTTGTATAGGGTATAGAGAAAGTGTACTGAAACGGTGCCAAGAATGAAAAAGTTAGGTTACATTTCAAGATTTGTGTATTCCTTTTACCAGAGAAAGAAAAGGGAAGATTTAAAAGATGTTCAAGATCTTGAAGGATTTGTATAGTTTGTTTTAAGTTTCGTTAATTCCATTTGCTTAAGATGACTGGCAAAAGACAGAAGGATAAGGGAAAAAGAAAGTTTTGAGCAGAGTAGCAATTTCTTGGAATGCACTGCACGATTGAGATTAGCGGAAGCATGTTCAAAAATGACTTTGAAGATGGGACTGAATTAAGATTTGAAGAGAAATGTTTTGCAGAGAAAGACCAAACAAATGGAATGAATTGAAAAATCTCAAAATGTCAGCAGAGCTATTATGGCATAAAATGTCTCCTTCTGTCTATGAATCTAGATGGAGTGTATCAAGGAGTGGTTTCAGTGTTGGTCAATTCTCTCTTCACCCTGCAACCCAGGATATGAGATCATACAATATAGGAGCAGAATTAGGCCATTCAGCCCATCAAGTCTGCTCCACCATTCGATTTAGGCTGAGACTTTTCCCAATCGACAGTGTGGTACCAGATAAATATAGCAGGTCAGGCAACATCCAAAAAACAGGAGAAGCGACGTTTTGGACAGAAGTCCTTCATCTCCTTTCTTGATGAAGGACTTATGCCTGAAATGGCAATTCTTCTGCTCCTTGGATGCTGCCTGACCTGCTGTGCTTTTTCAGCACCACACTCTCAACTCTGACCTCCAGCATCTGCAGTTCTCACTTTCTCCTGAGATGTTTCTCATCCTATTTGAGTGTCTTCTCCCTGTAATATTCGATCCCCTTAACAATCAAGAATCTCCATCTTAAAGACACTCAATGACTTGGCCTCCACAGCCTTCTGTGGCAATGAGTTATACAGATTCACCATCCTCTGGCTGAAGAAATTCCTCAGTTCTAAAGGGTCTTCACTCCCTTCACATGAAGTCTGTGCCTCTCTGATCATTGTGTCTCCTACTAGTGGAAATATCTTCTCCAAGTCCACTCTATCCAGGCCTTTCCGTGTTCTGCAAGTTTCAATAAGATTCTCCTCACCCCAACTCACTCATCTCTCTCAACTCCATACAGTACAGACCCAGAGTTCTCAACCACTCCTCATATGACAGGCCCTTCATGCCTGGGATCGTTCTTGTAAATCACCTCTGAACCACTTTCAAGGCCAGCACATCCATCTTTAGATAGAGCCCAAGACTGTTAAAGACTATTGGAATTCAACACAAACAAGCATAAAAAAAAACTGGCCAAGAAATCATACCTAGAACAATCCTGATCAAAAGTTTTGGTGCTGTTGAGTTGAAAAAAACAACTGTTACAACACATGGGAAGCTACAATTCCAGTTATCTTGACAAAATAAAAGTTGTTGGTTAAATAAGATTATTGGTACATTCTAAGATATTGTTGAGACTATACCTAAAGTTTAGGCAATAGTTTGCTTGAATCAAAAAAAGTAACTAATTGGTAACCTTAATGTTCCTTTTTAAGTTATACTTTCTTGTAAATTATCTTGGGTTTCTGACCACAGAAAGAATACCATGGAAAAGCAATAGGAAAGAATCATTCTTTAGAATGCTCTGTGTGTATGTTGGAATTTGTTTTATTTTGACGGCATCTTAAAAGTTCAAAATACTAACAAAAAAAATGTTTTAAAACGGTATAATTTTCTTTGATCAGAAATGCATAAAATTTGCAAAATATGGTAATGGTGCATAATCTGGTATGCACACCGAAATCCAAGGACACAAAGATCTGGCTTAAAGATATCTAATCCAAGCAAAGCAAGAATTACTATTCACCAACTGTTTTATGGAAACCAAAATTATATAGTACATTGAATAGAGACATCACTCAGAACTGTCTGAAAAGAGCGAGACTAATTAAGTAGTTTGGACAAAGAACCAACACTGGCATGATAGGCCAAATGCCTGCTTGTGTTCTGGAAAGTTGTTCCATTCTATCTTCTGATGTATCAATCAAATTCATTTCATTTGGATGTGATAAGTATAGCATACATAACCCAACTAAAGTACTAACTCTCAAATTAGACGTAACCCACTTGGATTGCCAAGCCTAATATTTTGCTGCTCATTATTTCATTTGATCGTCACAATTTAAGTATGTACGATATTACTTATGGTAAAGTTAGTCAAGATATGTCCAGTAAATGAGTGCAACAAAACATGCATCCTTCTCAACTAATTAGTTTGGAACACAGAAAAGACCTGTGCTGAAATCAAAAGCCTAAAGTATACAAACTGTGTAGTCAATGATATAATTTCAAGTTGTACATTCTTTCACACATGTTTCTCAAGGCTACAATAGGCTACATGGAGTGCAAAACTAATTAATATTAAATGCAGCTTTACATTGTGAAAGTGCTATTTGCAGAAATAAATTAATGAATAAAATTCCAAAAGACAGCTACTATTACTTTATTAAGCAAAATATACTCACATTTATGAAATTATATATCCTTTTTCTGTAATCAAAATCTGCTGGGGGAATTTTATAATAGGGCGCTTCTTGTACAGTTTCAATTGGAATTCCTGCCTCTAGCCCTCAATGCTAAATGCAGGCTAGAAGGCTCACTAGAGACAGATACTGGAATATTTCCTAAAAAAAAACAGGTCCTATTCTCACCTGTCCCTAAATGTTTGGACAGGGCTTTACACAGCTAAGTAATGTCAAAACTGATCAAGTTTTAGCTGGAAGACACTTGTTCACTGAAGCTACCTTTCATATACAACCTAACCAAAGAAAATATGTTTGCAATCCATACTCAATATAACGCACACAATTCTTTCAGATTGCCTTAAAATTAGTCTAAAAAGCCAAAAGAGAAAATTAAGCATCACATACTACTGATATATCAATTAAAATTCTTAGTAAATTGCCACTGATTTGCAAGAAATAAATAGCCAAAACTGCCGAGCAATCTTTAATGTATCTAAGGGGAAGCTATACAAACATACAACTATGAAAATCATCGATGGATTTATTGACAGGCTGAGAGGAAGTGCCAAGTGACTCAAGTAGAGCAAAAACACTATATTAGATGGTTAAAATGGTGCTGAGAAATTCAACTAATTGGCTTTTATAAATAAATTTGTAACTCTCTTCACAGATGCTGCCAAATTTGAATTTTCTCCAGCGCTTTGTTTATATTTTAGAACAGCCCTTCTATTGAAAGGTTTTATAATAAATTTTATGATTAGATTCCCTACAGTATGGAAACAGGCCCAACATGTCCACACCAACCCTCCGAGGAGTAACCCACCCAGACCCATTCCCCAACCCTATATTTATCCCTGACTAATGCACCTAACACAATGGGCAATTTAGCACGGCCAATCACCTAACCTGCACATCTTCGGATTGTGGGAGGAAACCAGAGCATTCAGAGGAAACCCACACAGCCACGGGGAGCATGTGCAAACTCCACACAGACAGTCGCCCAAGGATGGAATCGAACCTGGGACCCTGCTGCTGTGAGGCAGCAATGCTAACTGCTGAGCCACCATGCCGCCCCATTATTCTAAAAGTAAAAAGTTTATTCCTGAAGTTGCTACAGTGGGAGCTATGAAATAAACCACTGCGCCACCGTGCCACCCCCAATGTCCAAATTTGATAAACTATTACAACGGAAATTAAGTTATGTATTATCTCAAGTGATTCATATTTAAATTTTGCTTCACGCACTGGATAAAAATTGAATGTCGAAAGCTAACAACCTGTTACTTTGCAAGTTGTTTACTCTTTGTGAGCAATCAAGTTTGTAATTGGTTTATTGTAATTTTGTAATTGGTTTGCATTCGGTTTATCGTCTACACTTACTTACGTTTGCTGACCCTACAGTAAGTGGATTTTAAAACTTTTTCACCAAATGTCACGATGCTGTCTATTTCAAGTAAGTTGTAATTTAACAACTGAATAGCTGATTCACCAATAGTATTCAATGTTGAGCACAAGTTAATGCATTTGGCAGTATTTTAAAAATAGGAAATCTATTTATAAAATAGAAATAATGAGCTTGGAAAACAAATTCTATTACGGACAGTTGATCAGTCATTTAAAGACGCCGATGCCTCTATTAACAGGCATAAAGGCAAATAAAACTTTACAGAACAATACTACATGCACAGAATGAATCCAGATAGTGTTTTTTGAACGCTGGCTACTTTTGTTCTGCATTTGCTGCCATACGTGAAAGGAAAACAATGGAAAATATTCAGGGAAGAGTGGCAAATGGATTTTAGTTTATTCATTTATAAATTGGAAGCTAAGTGGGAGACAGAGAGAAAGAAGTGAAATGAAAAGAGAAGACTACTCTGAAGAATCACTGTTTTTCTCTCTCTGCAGATGTTGCCAGACTTGCTGAGTTGATAGAATCACAGAATCCCTACAGTGTGGAAACAGGTCAGTTGGCCCAACAAGTCCACACTGATCCTCCGAAGAGTAACCCACTCAATACATTCCTCTACACTATTACTCTACATTTACCCCTAACTAATGCACCTAACCTACACATCCCTGAACACTATGGGCAATTTGGCATGGCCATTTCACCTAACCTGCACATTTTTGGATTACGAGGAAAAAATCTATGCAGACATGGGGAGAATGTGCAAACTCCACACAGACAGACAATAAAGGCTGGAATCGAACTAGGGTCCCGGGCACTGTGAGGCAGCAGTGCTAACTACTGGGCCACCAACATTTTCAGTTTTTTTCAGACTTCCAGCACCTGCAGTATTTTGCTTACATTTGAGAAAAGCATTATGTTTGCAAGGTGAAAGGATGTGATCTGGGTCCATTAAATTCATTCTGTATCAAAAATTTTTTACAGACACGACAGTGGAATCCATAAAGAAATAAATAATTGCCAGCAAAAGTTAGTAATTCCAGGTACCCAGTGAGTGGGCTAATTAAGTTGGTTTAAGATGGGAAAAGATGGAAACTGTTTAGATTGGATTAGATTGTATCCTTGTTACAGCTGCTGATACACTGTTATTTTGGCTTCTCTTGGCCAATGTTTCACATTTAACCTCTGTGCGCTCGTTCATCCATAATTCCTGTTGCTCGTCTCATCTGCAAGTCAACTGGTAGCATACACACCTGAGTTACAAAGTTGAGAGTTCAAGCCCCTCCTCAGGATTTCAACCCAAAAATCAAGGTTGACACTCCATTGCAGTTCAGAGATATTGTTGGAGATGCCTTCCTTCAGGTGAAGCTTTAAACCAAAATCTAGCTGCCCGAGGTGGATGTAAAAAATTCCCAACTGCTACTTAGAGCAAGAATAGGGAAGTTGTTCTTAGTGACCTGGCTGATACATATCCCTTAACAGACATTACTTAAACAGGTTATTTGGTTGTTATTGTATAGTATTTATAGCAGCTCGCTGTATGTAAAACATCCGTTTTGCCTCCTACATTATAATAATAAATACATTTTTTAAAAGTGGTCTCGTGGTGATATATAAATGCATGCCTTTTTTCCTAACTGCCTCCAAGTCCCATACACCCATCACTGCTGTGATCACTAAATTACCCTGTCTCAGAGTTAAGCAATGCCTCAATTTTAAGTTCTTACCTTTGCTTTCATACCCCTCCATGACTTTCCTTGCCTTACCTTTCCAATCTTTTCCAACACTGTCAGTTTTCCTCTCATTTAAACTGCTGTACCATTGGTGGGCTGTCTTTTTAGCTGCAAGACCCTTGGATTTGGAATCCCTCGGTAAATTTCCACTTTGCTTTCTCTCTTAGCACAGTGGCTCAGTGGTTAGCACTGCTGCCTCACAGCACCAGTGACCCAGGTTTGATTCCAAGCTTGGGCGACTGAATGTGTGGAGTTTGCACATTCTCCCAGTGTCTGTGTGGGTTTCCTCCCACAATCCAAAAATGGGCAGGTCAGGTGAACTGGCCATGCTAAATTGCCCATAGTGTAGGGGAATGGGTCTGGGTGGATTACTCTTCGGAGGGTCGATGTGGACGTCTTGGTCCAAAGGACCTGTTTCCATACTGTAGGGATTCTATTCTACTCCTCTTTCATGACATTCCATAGACCTCTTTTTTCTTTGAGATACTGATTATCTGCTCGGATATTTCCTTAAGTGGTTCAGCGTCATATTCTTTTTGATAATGCTTCTGTGAAGTGTCTTAGAGTATTGTATGGACTTAGAGTTGCTGCCACTATATAAATACTAATTGTCATTTTCATTGAGCCTGTAAGTCACAGAAGTGCTTACTTGGTTTGACATGGCGCAACTATTCAAATTGTGCTATTCCTTCAGTTTTGAGCATCTTATTTAAGGAAGGATGTTAAAGCCCTGGATAGAATGCAAAAGAGATATATTTAAATTACACCAGGAATGACAGATTTTAGATACAAGGAAAGATTAGGGAAATTGGACTTATTCTTCTTGGAGCTGAGGAGCTAACCTTATTAGGGTGTTTAAAATTATGAATAACTGAGAGAGTAGAGGGGGATATTCTGTTCCCACTAGTTGGTATGTCAGGAACTACGAGTCACAATTTCAACATTGCCAGCAGAGCTGAGTAAGATAAGAAGAAACTTCTTTACTCAGTTGTGACGATTTTGAAATGTGCTGTCCAGTAGAATGGTGGAGGTGGATTCCATAGGTGATTTCAAAACAATTGCATATGTATTTGAAAATGAATTTAGAGGACTACAGAGATAAGGCTGGGGAATGGGACTAGCTGGGTGGATCTTTCTGAAGCTGGCACAGACATGGGGCAGATGACCTCATTCTGTACTGTAAAATTCTATAATTCTATTATTTTGCACATGGATAAGCCAAACAACTATCGGAAACTTGTCAAGAAAATCTTAAAGTCCCAAATGCAACTTTGAATCCCACTGCGAAGTGGGTTCAGCTGGAGCAGATATTCAGTACATGCTGGGTGGGACCATATTATGGCTTTAACAAAGATTTGTTCTGTGCTCGCTCTCTCTCTCTCTCTCTCTGGCAGAGAAGTGTTATCAGTGCTTCTGGAATGTCCGCTTCAGAAGAAGGGGCTTTGAGCTCCCTGACTGTTTTGCTCAAAAATCAACAAAAGAAGCACGAGAAGGTGTAGTGGAACAGAGGGATCCTGGAGTTCAGATTCACACTTCTCCGAAAGTGTGGCCACAGGTAGACAGGGCAGTGAAGGTGCTTTTTGGCACACTAGCCTTCATCAGTCAGGGCACTGAGTACAGAGGTTGGGAAGTTATGTTGCCGTTCTACAGTACATTGGTGAGGCCGCACATGGAGTACGGTGTTCAGTTTTGATCAACTTGCTATAGGAAGGAATTTATTAAAGTGGAAAGAGTGCAGAAGAAATTTACAATGATGTTGCCTGGCCTCGATGGTCCAAGTTATCGGGAGAGGTTGGACAAGCTAGGACTTTCTTTCGAGTGTCAGAGACTGAGGGGGGACCTTATAGAGGTGTATAAGATCATGAGAGGCACAGGTAGGGTGAATGCACTCAGTCTTTTGCTCACGACTGGGGAATCGAGTAGAGGACATCAGTTTATGGTTAGAGGGGAAAGAATAAAAGGGAACTTGTGGGACAACTTTTTGTTTTAAAAAGAGGGTGGTATGCATATGGAATGAGCTGCCAGCAAAAGTGGTTGAGGCATTTAAAAGGCATTTGGACAAATACATAGATAGGAAAGTATTAGAAGAATATGGGCCAAGTGCAAGGAAATGGGGTTAGCGTGAAGGGACATTTTGGTCAGCATGGACCAGTTTGGGCGAAAAGATCTGTCTCCATGCTGTAGGACTCTATGAGGTGGAGTCAGGCTCACAGAAACCCAGGGTTTTAATTTTGCTTTCAGATAAAGTTAGGGTTTTTGAAGTTGAAGCTGATAGACACATCTCTCTCTCTGCTGCTAGATTGTTTCTTTCGGTGTTCCTTTCCCCTAGACTAAAGATAGCACATAAGTAGAATCAGTTTTGCTGTAATTGCCTTTGCTAAGGGTATATTTATGGATGCTGCAATGCTGGAACAGTTGATGACTAATAGTTAAATATTATTTTATTAAGAATTTCAATAGAGTTAAAGTTATATTTTGAGGGGGTTTGGGCTGTTCTATAACATAGCACTGCAATGGAAGATCATAAAGTCATTATGTTAAGCCCCTTTTACATTTATTACAAGTGTGAAACCAAACAGTAGACAGAGTCTTTTAGCACTGGCTACACTTAAAAAATTCAAGTGCAGAAGAACTAATGGAAACATAAATCCATGAATGAGGAAGCCAATAAATCTACCACCTGGTTAGGAAGTGCTTTTTCCAGTGAAGTAAATTTAAGTCAGTTGGTATGTTTCTACGCTCAGTAAGGAGATTGAACAGTGAGGTCCACGTAGTTATGGAGCCCTTGTATAATTTTACAGACTAGAGATAAAGGAATGTGCAATCTTTACAATCAGTTCAATTCAAATTGAAGTTTGAAGGGGACACTCTGTCCCTTGTTTAAAAATATTCATGCTTGCACAAAAGCTACTGTTCTAAATGAATTTAATTCATCTATACGTAAAGATGTAACAAGGGTGGGTGGGTTCCATGTCTAACTTGTGTCATGACCCCAGCTGACGTTATAACCAGAGAAGATAGATCCTAGACATACACCTAGCATGAGATTGTATTTTGATTTATTTTAGTGAAGTGGTCTCAGTGAAACAAAAGTTTACAATGCTGCAGATTTTGCCACCTCAAATAAGATCATAAGACTGAAAGAAATAGGAAGACTAAGCTGCTCAGCCCCTCAAACCAGCTAAGATTCCCCTCATTATACTCCAACCCCCTTGAAATAAGGGCCAATATTCCATTCGACGTCCTGTGACCTGCTGCAATCATACTTGTCGCCACTTCAACTTTTAGACTAACTACAAATAGCTTTTTCCTGGAGTTATTATATGACTGGTTATATGTACTCCATTTAAAACCTCTTCAGGGTTTTGTCCCAATACTTATGATCGCTAAGTAACTAATTCCTCACTAAGCCAATCTAGTCCATGATATATCCTTCCTTTCTCAGAAGCACTGGTCTATACAACCATCTTATTACAGGAGCTTCATAGGACTGCTCAAAACTCAACATAAAACCAAAACACTCCTCCTCTAAGTAGTTTCCCTTCAGCATAAGTAAAGAGAGTTCCAGAAATCTCTAGCAAACTTTGAGGCCGCATGATTTACTTGTCAAGCTGCAAAATAATCCAAGATTAACAATAAACCTATTGGTGGCACACAGTAAACCTGTTCATTCAAAAATCAGGCCTCAAAAACTGCTTTTGAAGAGATTCTTAAAAGTTAACTATTAACTTCAAACTCACAAAGACTGATGCCTTTAAACTCAAAATGCAAAAAGTCAAATTTGCAATAAATTATATTAAAAACGTATCCCTAAATCTCAGTTTATATCAGTTTTCTGTGACCTGACTAACCTTTGGAACTCATGTCTGACACAGGGTCACAGCAGAGTAGTTTCCATTTCACAACCTCTCCCTGAGCCCTGGCAACAATCTGCTGGCTGCAGCAACAGCAGTACAAAAGTGAGGAGTGACCTACCCATCCCAGATTACACTTGCTACTCCTATGACTTGCAAACTGACTGGGTAATCTTTGAGAACACTTCATAACAAATGGGTCATTGGTGTTGCAAAGTGCTGCACAAACAGGTAATGTGGAACAACTTCTCTTCCTTGAACAAGATGTTCTTGAATATTAAAAATTAATAGAAAAATATATTGTAAACTAGCTTAAGAGCTTTTTAGAAATTATTTATTTGCTACTACATATCAAAGAAATGTAGAACTCACGTAGGCTATGACTTTACCATCAAATAATTTTTTCAATGTGTATGTACGTACTGGTGACATAAATATCTCTACCAAACAAATTGAAGCTGACAACTCAACTCTGTTAAGTCTTCAATACCAAGTAAATAACTGGGAAACGCAGAACATTGTAATTGGTTATTACTCATATTTCATTATACAACACAATGCAAACCTCTCAGAATCTGTGCAGTAGAAAATTTTGTCAGAGTAAAGTCAATATAGATTCACGTAGGAGAAGTCCATTTGTGACAATCTTTGTTCAGCATCACTCCCAAACCAATCTGGTGAGGTTTCCAAAACCCAGTAGTTAAATGCGCAGATGTTACAAAGCTAATGAAGCTGGCAGACTGCAAAATTATACAAGATAAGCAATAACAAGATTTGCGAATTCAATACTGGTACCAGATGTCAAATGGAATGCAGTAGAATACAAAAAGTATACCTCATGTGGGCACCAAAAGCTGAAATGATTAGCACTGGAAAGAAACAATATGGATGGAAAATGTCTATGTTCCTGAGTAATAAGAGATAATCACAACATGATCAGAGGCAGAATGTAAATCAGGTGCTGAAATGTATTTAAAAGGCAATAGAGAGCCAAAAGCAAGTTAGTGGTCATGCCATGTACAGTTCTGGTCACATAAAAATGAAAATGTTGCAGAACTGCCATAGAGTCAGAGTTGTATAGCACGAAAACAGACCCTTTGGTCTAACTTGTCCATGCCAACCAGATATCCTAAATTAATCTAGTCCCATTTGCCAGCATTAAGTCCATATCCCTCTAAACCCTTTCTATTCATATACCCATCCTTTTGAATGTTATTGTACCAGCCTCCACCACTTTCTCTGGCAGCTCATTCCATAGATGCACAACCCTGTGAAAAAGTTGCCCCTCAAATCTCTTTTAGATCTTTCCCCTCTTACCTTAAACCTATGCCCTCTAGTTTTGGACTCCCTCACCCCATGGAAAAGACTTTGGTTATTAATCCTATCCATGCTCCTCTTGACTTTATAACTTCTAAGGTCCAAAGACATGAAAGTTAGATGGATTGGATTAAATTACCCAGTAATCATGGATGTCAGTTAGGTGCATTAGCCATGGGAAATGCAGAGTTACAGAAATAGAGTAGGGGGATTGGTCTGAGTGGGATGCACTTCGGAGGGCGAGTGTCAACTTATTGGGCCAAATGGCCTGTTTGCACACTGGAGATTTTATATAATCACCCCTCAGCCTCCAACACTTCAGGGAAGATATCCCCAGCCTATTCAGCCTCTCTCTATAGCACAACCCTCCAGCAACATCCTAGCAAATCTTTTCTGAACCTATTCAAATTTCACAACATCCTTCCTACAGCAAGGAAATCAGAATTGCACACAGTATTCTATGGCCTAATCAATGTCCTGTACAGCCACATGTCCAACTCCTTTACTCAATGCACTGCAGAATCCAAAAGCTCAGCAAACATTTTTTCTGCGTCACATTTGATCCTTTTGTCTCCGACTAATAAAGGCAAGCAGACCAAATGCCGCCTTCACCATCCTGTCTAACTGCAACACCACTTTTAAGGAACTATGAACCTGCACGCCAACATGTCTTGTTCAACAATACTCCTCAGGATCTTACCATTTAGTGCATAAGTCCTGCCTTGATTTGCCTTTCCAAAATACAGCATCTTACACTTATCTAAAAAAAAAATTCTTCTTCAGAACTGATGGTAATTAGGAAAATACTGGTTTATATGCAGAAACTAGGTTAAGAGGTAAAGAGTAAACATATATCATTTGCCAAAAAAATTCCAGATAAAATGTAACCCAGGTCAATTGAAAGATATAAAGCTTGGATTTTGATGAATGATTACATAACGTGTGCCAAGTTCTCACTAAACAAAATCAAAAGCTGACAATTGGAGCTTTTAAGACTGCAAAAATAATGTAGATCAATTCAACCTGTTTTGTACTGCGGCTGTAAAAAACTTTAGTTCAACGACATATTGGAGTATTGCATGCAGAGCCGATCACTATGCTACAGGAAGGATGTGGAGGCTTTGAAGAAGGTGCAATAGAGGTTTACCAGGATTAAAATCTAAAGAACTGATGCTGGAAATCAGAAACAAAAAGAGAAATTGCTGGAAAAGCTCACAGATCAGGCAGCATCAGTGGAGAGAAATCAGAATTAACGTTGAGTCCAGAGGCCCTTCCTCAGAACTGATAATTAGGAAAATCCTGGTTTATATGCAGAAGATAGAATGGGGGAGGGAGTAAGGAGTAAACAATAGGTGGGGATAGAGCCCAAAGAGAGAGAAAAATAGATGGACAGATAACCAGGATATTTGCCAGAAAGCTGCCTGGATTGAAAATACAATACCTATAAAAGAGAGATTGGATTGCTTTCCTTAAAAGGCTGAGGGGCAACCTGATGGGAGAATATAAAATTCAGGAGATGGATAATCAGCATCTTGTCAGGATGAAAATGTCAAATACTAGGGAGCATAGGTTTAAGATGATCAGGAGAAGTAAAAAGATGTGCAAGACAAGTCTTTCTCCCCCACCCCGAAAAGAGGTGGTACGTGCCTGGAACAAGTTGCCAGAAGAGGTAATAGAAGCAGATAAAGAGTCAGATGTACAGCATGGAAACAGACGCTTCGGTCCAACGTGCCCATGCAGACTAGATATCCCAACCCAATCTAGTCCCATCTGCCAGCACCAGCCCATATCCCTCTAAACCCTTCCTATTCATATAACCATCCAGATGCCTTTTAAATGTTGCAATTGTACCAGCCTTCACCACATCCTCTGGCAGCTCAGTCCATACATGTATCACCCTCCCTGTGAAAAAGTTGCCCTTTTAGGTCTCTTTTATATATTTCCCCTCTCACCCTAAACCTATGCCCTCTAGTTCTGGACTCCCCCACCCCAGGGAAAAGACTTTGTCTATTTATCCTATCTGCCCTTAGCCTCGGATGCTCCAGGAAGAAGTCAAATCCTCCAACCCTGGCAACATCCTTGAAAATCTTTTCTGAACCCTTTCACGTTTACAAAAATAGCAACTTTTAAGAGACATTTAGACAGATACAGGACAGCCAGAGAACAAAGGTATACAGACCACATGCAAGCAGATTTGAATTAGTTTAGAATGTCATCATGGTTGGCACAGAGTAATAGAGCATGGAAACAGGCCCTTCTGTCCAACATAGCTGTGCCAAGCAGACATCGCAGTCTGACCCAGTCCCATTTTGCCAGCATTTGGCC
Source organism: Chiloscyllium plagiosum (assembly GCF_004010195.1). Taxonomy (NCBI): domain Eukaryota; kingdom Metazoa; phylum Chordata; class Chondrichthyes; order Orectolobiformes; family Hemiscylliidae; genus Chiloscyllium; species Chiloscyllium plagiosum. The sequence goes on from NC_057725.1 coordinate 14,731,938, forward strand.
CATATCCCTCTCGCCCTTCCTATTCATAAACTCATCCAGATTTCGATGGGTATATGAATAGGAAGGGTTTGGAGGGATATGGGCCAGGTGCTGGCAGGTGGGACTAGATTGGGTTGGGATATCTGGTCGGCATGGACAGGTTGGACCAAAGGGTCTGTTTCCGTGCTGCACATCTCTATGAGGCTATGCCTTTTAAATGTTGCAATTATACTCACTTCCACCATTTCCTCTGGCAGCTCATTCCAAAAACACTTCTGCAAGAAACAGTTACCCTTCAGGTCCTTTTTAAATCTTGCTCCCCTTTCACCTTAAAACTATGCCCTATAGTTTTGGACTCCCCACCAGAGGAGAAAGACCTTGGCTTTCATCGTATCCATGCTTCTCATGATTTTATAAACCTCTAATTTCACCTCAGCCTCTGACACTCCAGGAAAACAAAAGCCCCAGCCTATTCCATCTCTCCCTATAGCTCAAACCCTCCAACCCTGGCAACATCCTTCAAACGTTTTTCTGAACCCTTTCAAGTTTCACAACATATTTCTTATAATGGGGAGACAGAATTGTACAAAAGTGGCCTTACCAATGCCCTGTACAGCTGCAACATGATATCCCAACTCCTATACTCAATGCACTCTCAATGAAGACAAGCATGCCAAATGCATTCTTCACCACCGTCTACAAGAAACTCCACTTTCAAGGAACTATGCACCTGCATCCTAGGTCTTTTTACATAGAAACATTCCTCAGGACCCTGCCTTACAAAAATGCAACACCTTGCATTTATCTGTATTAAACTCCATCTGCCACTCATCGGCCCAAATGCCCATCCGATCAAAGTCCCACTGTACTCTAAGATAACCTTCTTCATAGAGCACTACACCTCCAATTTTAGTGTCACCTGCAAACTTAGTAACCATGCCCATCCAAATTATTTATATAAATGATAAATAGCAGTGGATCCGGCAGAAATCCTTGTAGCACACAGCTGGTCACAGGCCTTCAGTCCACAAACCAATCCGCTACCACAACCTTCTGGTGAGCTGAAGGATCTGTTACTATTCTGTACTGTTCTTTGCTTACTATTCACACACAGTCATTGATGCTTATTAACACAAGTAACCTTTGTTTCTTTTCAGCTCAATAAGAATTAGAGTTGTATTTATTTTGCTGGCTGCATGAAAATTAGGATTCAACTTTACCTGAATTTTATGGGCATTTGGTTCCAATACCTTGAATCAAGCAACATATCTTTGCCACCTGAAATAAGACCAAAAGATATGGGAACAAGAGTAGGTCAATCCACCCCCCTCAAGCCTCCACTGCCATTGAATAGGATCATATAAAATCAGACATTCCTCGCATTGACTTTCCTGCCCTTTCCCCGTACCCTTTGATTCCCATACTGATCAAGAATCTATCTCAGCCGTAAATATGTAGAAGCACTGTTTCCCCACAGTTCTTTGTGACAAGGAGTTCTGAAGTTTTTAGATCCTGAGAGAAGAAATTCCTCCTCACCTCCATCTTAAACTGGCACTCATTTATTCTGTGACTATGCCCTCAGGTCCTAAACCGTGCACTGGCAATGTAATCTAACTTAATAACAACCCCTTTGTCTGCCTACCCAGAATTTTGTCAGCCATTGCCACATCATCAGCATAAATACCACCTTTTCCTGGCTACTTGCCGTTGTGAAGAATGGTCATTGGACTTAAAATATTAACTCTCTTTCTCGCCCCACAGATGCTGCCAGACCTGCTGAGTTGTGTGCGTATCTTCCAACATACAAGACTAACAGAAAAGCATGTAAATATGCTAACTTTGCTGAATAATAGATAGCATTAGAAACAGTTGTGGTTTTGGCCTGCTCGGGGATATAACATAAAAAGTTAGTAACTTTTGAAACATTTTTCCTGTTTTGGAAAGGCATTTAATGTTTGTAGATATTATGCAAGATGTTCCTACAGTTGTATAAATTTACCCAATATTCTTTTTCATCTTTGGGAAGTATAATTTACACTACGTGCTGAAAATAAACAGTGTTTTAGCAATAAACACACCTGCTCACATAAAACAGTTAAACAATGTAACCTTAATAGTTTCAATAACTACTTTAAAACTAAATTCACATTCCTACTGTAGGGCTTGAATAGCAGCACTCAGTATGCACTGTACTGAGATTGGCTAAAATGACTTACCTTTCCAACGGTTTGAAATCAGTTCACTAACACAAACATAGGAATTCACACTTCAAACACTGCAGCAGATTTAAAGCTAGAGTAAGACAAATCATGACAATTTTTAAATACCATTTACAAGGGTAATACTTCAATCCAGGCCAAACAGGATTATACATTTTAGTGTCCGCAGACTCTCAATTAAATACTCAGCTTACACATGTACAAACTATGTAACTTTCTTTCAGTGTGGCATACATATTACATTTGAATGTTAAGTGTGAACATTCTTAGCTTCATTTAATCCCTTCTTCCTTTAATTATTTTTCACACTCAAAAGTGAGATATTTGCCTATCAATATTTATTCAGTATAAGACAGTTGCATTTAAATAAAGCTCCTTCTCGTCTGCTCAACCATGTACCATAACATTGCTCTGAACCAATGTAAACGTTTCCAATATCTATCATTACAACCCTGCCAACTACCTGTAACGTGGTAAATTATGAAAGTCTGTCATGATGTGGGTTGAAACTGGCCAACGTAGAAAAGACTTCCATTCAAAAGTCAAATTGCATAGAACGTACTATTTCCATTTATTCATTCTCTGCATGTAAACATTGCTGGCAAATATTACTTGCTCCTGGCAGTCTTGAAAAGGGAGTGAGGCTGTCTTTGCTTTGCAAAGTGACACCAACTGTCCCATCATGTAGGGATCTCCAAGTTTATGAATTCTCACTAATGAAGAAACAATGTCATACCCAGTTTAGAATGAGTCATACTTGGAGAATGTGATGGGGATTTTGCTCCACTAGACCTACTGTCAGTCACTTCAGTGATCTCAAGTCTTTCGTTTGGAAAATTATTGCCAAAGAAACCAGTGAATTGCTGTAGTGAACCCTGTAAAGACTGCCCATTACCAGTGATGTTTGTTACTGAAGTGAATGGCTGTTGTGTCAGTGGCGAGATGCAGAACAAGCAATGTACTGTGACCTGTACACTATCAAACTTTTACAACATTGTTGGAATTGCACCCATCAAGGCAACTTCCAGACAACTTAGTGCTTTGTAGGTAGTGGAAAAAATTGGGAATCAGCAAGTTGGCCATTTAAGAAAAACTCAGTAATTCTAATTACAATTAAAGGATTGATCTACTTCAGTTTCTGTTTGACGGTAACCATCACAGTGGCTGGGAGGTTTTTTTCCATTTTTATTATGGGTTATGAGTGTCATTGGCAATGGGCAGTGATTGCCCACCTTTAATTGTCCTCAAAAAGGTGGCAGTGTGACATCATCTTAAACTGCTGCAGTCAATGTGATGTGATGCGATGCTGGAGGCGGAATTCCAGGACTTTAATGATCTTCAGTGAAAGATCTAGTGCCAAGTCAGAATGATTGGTGATCTGGAGGAGAATGTGTTGACGGTCATGTTTCCACACATCTGCTGGCTTTGTCCATCAAGGTGGCACAGGTTATGGTTTGGAAGGTGTTATCAAAGCAGATGTAGTAAACTCCCACAGAGCAGTTTGTGAATTGAACACAACGCTTCTATTCTACGGTTATAATGAATGAAGCAGATGGAATGGGGTGAAAAATCAAGCAGACTGATTTTTTTGAATGACTGAGTTTTCATTATCTCGTCAAGACAAGTGGATCGTACTCCACCACACTAACTTGGTCCTTGAAGGTGTTGGGTTACTCGCCACAGAATTCCTAATTTCTGACCTGTTCTGTGGCCACATTATTTGTACGACTGGTCCAGTTCAGTTGCTAGTCAATGGTAACTTCCAGGATGTTGCTAGTGAAGGATTCAGTGATCATTACACCATTGAATATCATGGGGACATAGTTAAGATTTTCATTTGTTGAGGATGTGGTTATTGCCTGTGAGATGAAAGGTGTGACTTAATATATAAATGATTATAATTTTTAGCATTTGGATTTCAAAACAGTAATGCATATGTTGCTTAATTGTGTGAAGGATTCAAAATGAAACAAGGTCAAAGATTTCTATAATGACCACGATCTAATCTAGTCTGTGTCAGAGAACAGGTGACTGCAGGCCTCTTGCATGTTAATAGAAGATTGTTTTTCTGTGAGGTTTACAGTACGGAGAAAACGTTGAAAGTCATTAGATTGCTTTTGGTTTAGAATAATCCAGGATTGATTTTTACAGTGATATAGAAAATAGGAGCAGGAATGGTCAATTAGCCCTTTAAGCCTGCTCCACTATTCAATATGATCATCCAACTCAGTACATGTTCCTGCTTTCTCCCCATACCCATTGATCTCTTCAACCCTAAGGATCAAACCTTAGGGAAACCCAGAACTTGAAAGCTTTGAGAGAGATTTGGAAGAGACTTGACTGGGTTAGAGTAAGTAGTTTCATTCCTGGAAAGGAGTGAAGGACAGATTGGAAAAGCTCAAATACATTGGTGTAAATGTTTAACTTGTAAAGCTCGCTGACCATAAGAGTTAGGTTAGAAAACTGCAGATTATTAGGAGACAAAGTCTAAGCTTTCAATTTCATGAGTATTTACATGAGATGACTTCACATTTTACAGACAGAACTGTAAAGACATAGTCAAGTTGAATCAATTATTTGAGAGAAGGGTAATTTCTGAATTTGAAATGTTGTAAAATAATGTGTAGCAAGGGAGCAAGAGAATAAAGGGAACTACAGGCCTGTCAGCATTACATTAGAAATAGATTCTGTTTCCCTATCACTAAAGTATGTGAGAAATGGGCACTTGGATAATCATGATCTAACTGTGCATAGATTTGCAAATAGGAAATTGCGTGCGACAAACTGGTCAGACGTTTTTCAGGATATTGTTAATAAAAATCAAAAAAAGTGGAGTCAATTAAGTATTATACTTGGATTTTCAGAAGGCTTTTGATAAGGACCCCACAAGAAATTGTTTGCAAGATTAAAGTATGTAGGATAGGAGTTATCAGCATGAATTAGGATTGGCTGATCGGCAGAGAACCAGGGGAAGGAATAAACACATTATTCTTCTGTTGCCTGTGAGATACTGCAAAATCTAGGGAGATACTGCAAAAATCAGAACCTGAGCCACAGCTGGCCCACATGTTTGTCAGTGTTTTGAATGTGGGGAGCAATGGAGCTCTTGTGGTATCACCAATTTTGGACCACAAGACCCAGGTTCAAGATCTACCTGCACCAGAGATGTGCAACAACGTCTCTGAGCAGGTTGATTATAAAATATCAATACCCCTTAACTGAACATAAACCAGCAATCATCTTGGCTTTAACTGTTCTTGTGGCACAGCGGTAGTGTCCCTACCTTGGACCAGAAGACCTAGGTTCAAGTCACACCTGTTCCAGACGTGTTCAATATAGTATATCTGAGCAAGTTAATTTTAAAAAAAAAAATGAATGTGGGAACCAAATATTTACCAATTTGCAGTTGATGCAAAGCTAAGCAGAAAGATGCAAGAAAGACTTAGAGTGTTCAGGAGGATTTGAACAGGCTTAGTGACTTGGCAAAAACATGTTAGTAGAAGGAACAGATGTTCAAAGTATTTCTTAAATGTTAAGGAGGTTAGAAAGTGTACAAAAGCATCTAAGTATCCTTGTCAATAAGTCACTGAAGACTAACATACAGGGTGTACCAAACTATTTACAGACAATGGAATGTTAACCTTTTATTGGAAAAGGAACAGAGTACAGGAGTAATGAAGCTGAAAATGTGTTGCTGGAAAAGCGCAGCAGGTCAGGCAACATCCAGGGAACAGGAGAATCGACGTTTCGGGCATCCCGAAACGTCGATTCTCCTGTTCCCTGGATGTTGCCTGACCTGCTGCGCTTTTCCAGCAACACATTTTCAGCTCTGATCTCCAGCATCTGCAGTCCTCACTTCCTCCTCAGGAGTAATGAAGTCTTGCTTAAATTATAGAGAAGCATAGTTAGACAGCTACCCTGGAATACTGTATGCAGTCTTGGTCTCCTTATCTCAGGAAATGTTATTACCATAGCAGGTATACAACAAAGATTCATCAGACCTGCTCCCTGTATGGTGGGATTATCCTACAAACTGGGCCTGTATGCTCTAGAGTTTCAAAGAATGAGAGATGATCTAATTGAAACCTACAAAATAATTAAAAAGGGATAGACAGTGTATATGCAGCCAAGAGATTTTCCTTGGATGGGGCGTCTAGAATCGGGGGAACAATTCAAAAATAAGGTGATGCTCTTTAGGTCCAAAATTAGGAAAAGCATTTTGTCTCAGAGGATGGAGTGTTTTTGGAAGTCTCTATCACAAAGACTAAGCCAAATCAACTCTCCGACTGTGTTTAAAATATAGATTCATAGATTTCTGATTACCAATAATGTAAGGTGTATGGGGCTAGCATGAGTAAATGTCATTGAAGTGTTCGATTATTGATGACTACATTGAATTGCAGAGCAGGCTCAACAGGCAGATTGCCCTCCCCCTGTTCCTATATTCTGGGGAATAAAAGAGACATTTTACAGTATTTTATGATTTTTCATATGGGATTTGGATAGCTTTGTTAACTTGATTAAATGAGTTCATAAAATAATTTAAAAAGTTCTGTTTTATTGTTCAAGAATCTGCAGCCTGTGCAACCCTATGCACACTGAGGTCTCAGTTCATGACCACCAGAGATTTTTTGGATCTACCAAGGCAGGTTTCATTCTAGCTTGTCCCTTAGTAGCATCAGCTGGGAACATAACACCTGGCATTTGAGATATGTTACTTGCCATTTTATCAACCCAAGTCTGAATTATGTCCAACATTTGCTGCAAATACACAGGGACAACTTCAGTACCTTATCAGGATAGTCCTGCTACAGCTTCATCTGAACATGAGTGTATCAGAAGGAGTGATCACCACAGTTTTAGATTCATAGAATAGAATCCTTACAATGTGGGAAAAGGCCTTTCGACTCTTGGAATCTGCACCAACCCTCTGAAGAGCATTCTACCCAGACCCACCCATAGCCCCATCCCACCCTATCCCCATAACTCCGCACAGGGCATTACTTAACTACCCAGCCTGCACACCCCTGGACACTCCAGGACAATTTAGCATGGCCAATCCACCTAATCTACACATCTGTGAATTTGGGAGGAAATTAGAGCACCCGGAGGAAACCCATGCAGACATGGGGAAAGTGTACAACCTCCACATATAGTAACCCAAGAGTGAAATCGAACCAGAGATCCTAGTTCCCACAGGCCGCAGTGCTAACCCCTGTGCCACCTACCTTTTTGGAGACCAAGTCTAATTTTCACATGGAGAACATCCTCCATAGTGTTATGCGACAAGACTCTTGATCTGAATGGGATAGATTTCAGAGAAATCTAGCAACACACAAAACAAACATCCATGAAGCACTGTGGGCCAACACCCGCAGCAGAATTGCATTCCAACACAATCTGCAACCTCATGGCCCAGCATATCCCCATTCCACCATTAGCAACTCAGGGATCAACCCTGGCCAAATTAAGACTGCAGCAGTACAAGGCAGGAGCAGCATCAGGCATATCTAAAAAGGAGGCATCAACCGACATGAAGCTACAACATAGGACTTGCAGCATAAACAGAAATGATGGACATGGTGAAACAAATCCATAACCAAGTGAGTAGATATCTGATCTGCAGTCCAGCCACATCTAGTCATGAGTAGTGGTAGACATTCAGACAACTCGCTAGAGAAGGTGGCTTCATAAATACCCCAACTGTCAATGATGGGGGAACTCAGCACATCAGTGCAAACAATAGGCTGAAGTAATTGCAACAATCTTCATCAGAAGTGCAAGTAAACAATCCATCTTGGCCTCCTGCGGGAGGTTCCCAGGACCACAGATGCCAGCCTTCAGCCGATTCAGTTCACTCCACATGATATCGAATAGTAGATGGATGCACTGGAAACCACAAAGGCCATGGGCCCTAGCAATATTCCGGCAATAGTACTAAAGATTTATGCGCTAGAACTTGCCAAACTTTTCCAGTACAAACACAATACTAACAAAGACCTGACAATGTGATCAATTGGACACAAAAAGGACAAATCTAGTTCTGTCAACTACCACCCCATCAGTCTATTTTTAACCATCAATAAAGTGATGGAAGGTGTCAAGTGATAGCAAACAGCATTGCTTAGCAATATCCTCCTCAATGGCACTCAGTCTAGATTCTGCCAGGACCACTCAGCTCCTGACCTTGCTTGAACTAAGACTGTAGCACGAACAAAACAGAACTCCAAAAGGTGGTTCATCAAGGCCACATTTGACCAAGTGTAGCATCAAGGAGTTCCAGCAAAATTTCAGTCAATGGAAGTCTAGGCCCTGCTGCTTGGAGATATATTTAACATATAGATAGTTGGAGTTGTTGAAGCTCACTCATCTCCAGGACATCTCTGCAGAAGTCCCTCAGGGTAGTGTCCTAGGCTGAATCAATTTAACTCTCATCATGAGTGTATGTTTACTGATTGCACAAAATTCAGCAACATTTACAATACCTCAGGAACGGATACATTCCATGTCCAAATGCAATTAGACCTGGATAATATCCAAGCTTGGGTCAACAAGTGACATTCATGCCACGCAAGTGCCAGGCAATGACCATCTTCAAAAGGGAATCCATCACCCCTCAATACTCGATAACATGACCAACATTGAATCCCCCACTATTAACATCCTGGGGTTACAACTGTGCAGAACCTGAACTGACCTACTGTGGCTACAAGAGTAGGTCAGAAGTTAGGAGCGAGCAATACGTCCAGGCTCTCTAAAGCCTGTCCATCATCTACAAGACGCAGTGTGATGGAATAAACCCCATTTGCCTGAATGAGTGCAACTGCAACAAAAGTGAAGACTTCGGACGCTATCCAGGACAAAGCAGCCCACTTTGACAGGTACCAGATCCATAACATCTAGTCCCACCAACAATGCTCAGTAACAGCAATATGTATGAACTACAAAGTTACATCAGAGAAATTCACTGAGGCTTCTTAAAGAGCACCTTCCAAACGTATGACCACGACTATCTAAAAAAGACAAGAATAGCACGCATGTAGGAACACCACTACCTGCAATCCTCTCCAAGTCACTTATCACCTTGATCTGTATCGCTGTTCGGTCAGTCCGCTGGGTCAGAATACTGGAATGTATTTGCCAACATCATACAGCTGGCAGAAATCAAATCCAATGAAAAAAAATCTGGAACTGAAAGCTGGACTTGTAATGTGCCCATGAAACTGTGACTGCCATTAAACTAAACACTATCTGGGATTCTCCAGTCCCTTGTTGGTCTGGCCTAAATATTCCTCCAGACCCAAAGCAACTGTTCTCTGAAGAAGTGACTTGTTCAAAAACAATTAGGAGCAAGTAATAAATGCTGCCTTTAACATCACATGATTATTAAAGAATTGTCTGTTTGGATGAGGAAGTGCCCATAACCTATACAACACACATTTGATCCTAATTTAGCTGAAGTATCTTCAGATTATAGTTATCAACTCAGTTGGAGGAAAACGTAGCTATCATTCTGCCTTAAGTACTGTCTGGGGTGTGAGTTGGACCACTGTTTTTAAAAGAATGAGATAGAATAGTGCACAGATAACACACTTACCCTGCTGAATGCAAAAAGTTGATTCCTGGTGCATTACTATGAGAAAGTTTCACCAATAACATTAATATAAATCTTTACTGTTAGTTATGCATTATAAGGTTAGTAAATTTTCAATGCTGATTTAAGCCAATCTCATTGTTTTTAAATCAATGCAGTAGCCTCTACGGCTGGAGTACTTTTGACCAACACTAATAACCTGTCCGCAAACATTTCATTCTGCGTTTTCAATGAATGGGTCAATGCTATTCAGTAAACACAGCCAGACTCTCCCTTTCTTTCCACCACAGATATCCTCCCCAAACACAGCTACATAAACATTCAGCTGTTTTCCTTGATTGGTAGAAATATGATTGGATTTGGATTTTTTCTGAGCTTATCCCAACATGACTTGGTTGAAAGTGTATATCAGTGAATATTAGATGGTAATAAAGGAGGAAGTGGGGAGAAGCAAAAAAAGGAAGAAAAACAGAGAAGAAAAGGTATGACTTACTTATTTCGTTAGCAACTTGGTCCAATTTTTCTTGGGATCTGCTGATAAGGACGGTATTCATACCATGCTTGGCAAGCTATTGTGTAAAATGAAAAAGTCAAAAGTCAAAACAAAATCAAAGTTACAGGTAAATAACACTTTAACAAGTCCAAATATATAAAGTTGCTTCAATTTTCTTTGGTACCCTATATAAAACGCTTTATGGCTGAACAGAAATATAAACAGACATTTTATTTATATATATTATATCTACATAGATACACATTTGTTCTAAGATAATTAATTAGCACAAAATTGCGAAATTTCATCCTGAACAAAGAGATTTGTTTACCTTAAACAGTGTGCAGAAAAGTGGGAAAGAATGATTAATTAAAACCATGACTAATTTTCTAACATACCTCCTTTGCATAAGCCTTCCCAATTCCATCAGTTGCTCCTGTAACAACTGAAACAAAAAAAAATCATATTTAACAGCTTAAAGAATCTATAATGAACTATCAATATAAGATCACAAGTGTCTTTCTGATAAATCAAAATGCAAATGTAACTTCAGAAATATTTTATAACAAGACTTCTGCTCTTTTCTCCCCAGTTTGCATAAAATGGCCAAGTTTAACTCCCTACATAAGTATTCCAAAAGTTTTTTTTTTAAAATGCTTTAAATGAAAATAGTATGCTGTGCTCTGGAATACTGGAAGTGCATGGAAACAATGTCAATAGCAACTTTCAAGAGAATTTGATAAATACCTGAAGGAAACTAAGTTGTGAGGCAATGGAGTAAATAGTGGGAAAGTGGGACTTACAGAACCAATGTACTGAAGAGCAGGAATAGACACTCATTCAAATCGGCTCCTCCTATGCTCCACCGTTGTATGATTAAGGTTTGACTCTTCCAGCATTTGGAAACTACCAAATTAGGTGGACCTTCATTAAATCAGGTCTTGCTTATAGTGGTTAAGGAGAACTAAAATATTCAATTTATCTAAAAGCATTATTACGCCAGGACCCTGGACAGAGGGGAACATCAGAACCTGTGGCTTGTAGGAGGCCTGCTACGCTCAGACCATGCCTAAAAGCACCGGGACTCATGATTTCTGTTCCTGACCTTGATTCAAACTAGGCAGGAGAAATCCACAGCATGGTGGTTGAAAAGCCCATCTCCTAAAAGAATTTAAACTTGTAACAGCAATTTTGTTGGGAACATGAACATCGATAGACAACAAATGATGCATCGATTAAGAATTTTCTGTTGCTTGTATTGCACCAATGGACAATACTTGTTGGAGAAATGTTCTGTTAACCAGTAGCAATAAGGTTAACTTGATGAACTGGATAAAAAGAATGGAGGGCTTGTCTAAGATAGCGGTAGTGCCCCCATTTCTGAGCCAGGAGGCCCAAGTTTAAGTCCAATCTACTCTAGAGATGCATTATCACATCCATTATAATCACTACAAATCTGTGTTAGACATCTTAAGTATTGACAGTGTTGTGGTTCTGGCATCAGATGAACCTGAAGCTTGCAAAGTCAAATCTCATGGCAAGTTGAGAAAATCCAACAAAGTGTTCAAAGTTGGTGCGAAGATTTGTAGCTCGGGTGCTCGCTGTTGTGGTTCTGTTCACCGAGCTGGAAGTTTTTGTTGCAAACGTTTCGTCCCCTGGCTAGGCGACATCATCAGTGCTTGGGAGCCTCCTGCGAAGCGCTTCTTTGATGTTTCCTCCAGAGATTACAACCGGAAGCGGCAGGGACAGACCACGATAAAAACCGGAGGAAACATCAAAGAAGACACGTTAATCTAACCGGAAGCGGCAGGGACAGACCACTATAAACATCGGAGGAAACATCAAAGAAGCGCTTCGCAGGAGGCTCCCAAGCACTGATGATGTCGCCTAGCCAGGGGACGAAACGTTTGCAACAAAAACTTCCAGCTCGGCGAACAGAACCACAACAAAATCCAACAAATTTGGTCGTTTGTGGATTGGTGCCAGTCAGGAAAACCAAATTGTGAAAGTGCTAATTTGCCAGAAATACAACATATTCACTCAACTTCTAGAGGAAAAAGAAACTGATCATCTCACTCCAGATTCATTTATATGCGACCCCAGTGCAAAACTGCTTTCTAACTCAATGCTGTCTACTGGTTAAATGATGTCCTTGACTTTAAAAAATATGTTGCAATGAGGATGCACCACCATCTTTGTAGGGCAAGCGTAGTCATATCATTGCCATACACATCCAGAATACAAAGTAGAACATTTTATTAATGTACACAATAGATTTTAAAGATTGTAACAGACTGGCATCACTACACATAGAATTGTTACAACAAAGGAGGCCATTCAGCCTTTGTCTGTACCAGCTCTCTGCAAGAGCCATTCAACTTTCACCACTCCCCTGCAAATATTTTCTTTTAAAAATGAAAATCTATTTTGCAGCGTCTTACACTTCCAATGACCCAAGAGATTATTTTTGGGGAAAAAACTACAACCTGTAATTCTCAAAACAGAAAAAAAAACTACCAAATTACAAATTTAAACTACATGTTATTTCAATTGAGAGGTTTGTGACAACCTGATAACATTTGCTATCAGCGAGAGTTATTCCTACTTGCATGAACGGAAAAAAAAATGCTTCTGTAACCTGCAAGGAGCAGTCCTATTTTTAGCTCTGAGCCTATCCATTCAAACTATAAATGCATAAAAATTTATATTTTAAAAGCTCCGTGTACACCTGGGATATTTTTAGCTCGTGCGTTTTTATTTTTGACATCGCCTGCCTGAATTGTGACTGCAATGCCCACGCCCGAGAGCTTAAGTTATTCTGGGCAGGTCCTCGTGACCTTTATCTGTGCAGTAAGACTCCATTGATTAGCGGCTAATACCACTGCAAAATCGTGACAGATGCATCCCATTCAAGAGCAAAGGTCTGACTGACAAGGGCTTCAGCAGCACGCCTGCCGCAGGGGAGGAGGGGGCGATCTGTTACAGGAGGAACGAAGTTGCTATTTCCATCTCTTGGCTTCTAAAAATAGAACCATCCCGATTGATTCCATCAAACCAAGCAAAACAAGCGCTCTCTTGTGCTGGATTTAGAAGCTGCTGGAGTCTCTGGAGCGCACGCAGGCACGTGTTACCGCATCTTTAATGAAAAGGGGACCGCGAGCTACAAGAAAAATCAGCCTTCCAAAGTGAAAATCAAAAAAAGGGGGGGGGGGGGGGGGAAGGATAATTTGAGATGTAGAACAAACCCTGCTGCCTCCTCCACACCCCGCCTCCCCCCGAAGAAAAATTAAAGAACATGAGAAAAAAATTACATCATTTTACACTGCTCCATCCCCTCCTCGCGTGTGAACAACAAGCGCAAAAAGGTACAAGCCATCCACCCGTGACAGACGACAATAAGCGGTGCGTAAGCAGTTGTGCAGGGAAGCATGCCTGGGATGCGGTGAGGATCTGCAAACCAAGGGCTTTTTGCTTCACCACTGATATCTCATCAAAACGTTCTAGTTCAGTAAATAAATGGAGAGAGAGAGAGAGAGAGGAGAAAATCTTGCCCCCGTCACATTTATAGCAATTGATGGCTTGCCAGCGAGATGCGGATGAATATTTTATGAGTCAAAAATGGCATTCAGGTGCCTAAAAATAGCTTCCACTGCAGACCTGTCAGATGGGGCTGCGAGCTGGACTGGAATACCTGAGCATGCCTCCGCTGCAGTTCAGAGATTTTTATGCAAGTCCATATATAAAATCCAACCTGTAGCTATGAAAAAAAACTTCATCAGAATTTTTTCTTATGAAAACTAGCCAAAAGTTATCAAATGTACAAGCAGGTGTCTGCTTATAAAATGACAAACTTTAACATCGTGTTAAAAAGTCCAAAGAACCTCATGGGAGCCTTATAAAATTCAACATAGAGCTACACAAGGAATTAAGAGTCTAAAGATGGCCATGAAACCATTGATGATTGTCAGGAAAAGCCCACCTGGTTCACCTATATCCTTTAGCTAAGGAAAATCTGCCATCCTGGCCTACATGTGACTTCAGACACACAGCAATGTGGTTGATGCTTAATTACAATCAGAGCAAATAGGCATGGGCAATAAACCAGCAATACCCAAATCCCATAAACAAATGAATACAAAAAGATGTTAAGGCGGGTGATCAGAGATGGATCGCAAGGTGCTTACAAAAGGAGGGAAGAGAAATTCTGAGAGGGAACTCCAAAGTTTGGGACTGAAGGAATTAAAGCTACACAAAGCAATTAGAGTAATTAAAATCAGGTTAGTGAAAGGTCCAAATCGGAGGCATGCAGGACACCATAACAGGACTGGAGTGAATAGAGAGATATGGTCTGGAAAGGATCAGAGAAAGTTGAGGTATTTGCTTTTGATTAAGCAATGCAGAGTGGTGAGCACAGGGTAACCTGCAAACGAGACAGGAAGGTTTGGGCGATAGGGAGCGACTGAAGAACCTTAGGTTTTTATTCATGGATGTTGAGGGATGACCTTACAGAAGTTTATAAAATCATGACAGGGATAGATAAGGTGAATAGCCAAGGTCATTTTCCTAGGGTAGGGGAGTCCAAAAATAGAGGGCAACAATTTATGGTGAGAGGGGAAAGATTGAAAACAGGACCGGAGGGGTAACTTTTTCCACAGAGAGTGATGTGTGTATGGAACAAGAGGAAGATGGGAAAGTCGGTACAATTACAACATTTAGGAAGGGTTTGGAGGTACATGGACTAAATGCTGGCAAAGAGGACTAGGTCAGATTGGGATGTGTGGTCAGCACAAATGAGTTGGACTGAAGGTCTGTTTCCATACTGCATGAGTCTATGTGAGGTTACAGGGAGCAGGGTTCTGGGTGCTCGCAAGTAAAAGGGAAACAAAACGCAGGACGACAGCCACTTGTGAAAATAGTCAAGCCTCGAGATCTTAAAGTCAAGGACGAGAGTTTCAGATGAGCTGAGACAGGGGTGGCTTTTGGTAAATGGTAGACCTGGCAATAGCGGATTATGTGGTTTCAAACTATCAAGGTGAAATGTAACGTAATGCTGAAAACAGTCTGGTTCATTGTCAAACTGGCCAGGGAGAGACATGGAGTCAGTGGCTCAGGAACTAAAAACTGTGGCAGTGACTCAAGACAATGGCTTCTGTCTGACATAAATTAATTCAGGGACTTTTTGTCTTTTGGCCAGTTCTAAAAGACAAGCAAAAATACAGATTGTTGGAAAAGCTCAGCAGGTCTGGCAGCATCTGTGAACAGAAATCAGAGTTAACATTTCAGGACTACTGACTAATCCTCAGAACAGTTCTTTTTCAGCAATCTCTATTGTATTTCTGATTTAAGCATCCGTAGTTTCTAAAAGAAAAGCAATCTGACAATTTAGAGACAGGTTGAGAGGTGATGGTTACAAAGGGCATAGTGAGGTCAGCACACTTGCAAAAATAGGTGCCATTTCCAATATCACTGAGGGGTACAACGTATATCAGAAATAGGCAACCACCAAGGATTCTCTGAGGACAAAAAGTTAATAATGTAGAAGCATGAAGAGACGCCACTGCAGGCAATATGCTGATGATGACTGAATAGATAAGACTACAAACAGGCAAGCACTGCACTGCAAAGTAACAAAGTGTTGGAGCAGGACAATATGGCCAAGTATGTAGAAGGATGCATCAGGTTGAGAAGGATAGAAAATTAAGAAGGGATTGTTAGCCTATTTAAACAGTTAAATAGCATTGCAATTAGTAACTGATTTAAAAATGTTTTATTACTATGGTAGAATGGAAAACTGATGGGGTTCAAACATACGGGTCCAGGAAAGATGAGTTTGGATGTGGTCAACTAGTGCCATTCAAGGACTTGAAAGGGAAATAAAAGATGGAGGTGATGGACTTCAAGGGTATTTTTGAGGGATTTTAAGGAGATTTGGAAGGCAAACGTGGAAAGTGCCTGAGGAGAAAGCAGTATTAATAGCTGCTAAGATGGGTGCCAGGAAGGGAAGTGAGGTAGGTCAGCAATTTTGTCAGAATGGAGTCAAGGCAGCAGGACCACGAGCTTAGTAGCTGCAATAAAGTCACACTGACTGAGGGGGCAAAGGTTTAGGCATTTTGGATTTAGAAATTGCAGGTAGGAATGGCAGAGTAGGCCCAAAGGGCTGACTTAAAGATCATAGAACCTGTACAGTGTGGAAGCAAGCCATTTGGCTCATCAAGTCTACACCAAATCTTCAAACAGCATCTCACCCAGACTCACCACATCCTTGTAACTCTGCATTCCCATGGCTAATCCACCCAGCCTGCACATCCCTAGACACTATGGGTAATTTAGCATGGTCAATCCACCCAACCTGTACATCTTTGGATTGTGGGAGGAAACCAGAGCATCCAGAGGAAATCTATGCAGACACAGGGAGAATGTTCAATCTCCACACAGTCACCCAAGGCTGGAATCAAACCCAGGTCCCTGGTGCTGTGATGCAGTAGTGCTAACCACTGAGCCACTATGTCACCTGCTCCTATTTCTTTTGTTATATTTTATGATGTTATTCAAAAACAGATCAAGTGCCAAATGGAAGCCAAGGATAGCCTGATAACTTACCCAGCCACTCCCTCAGGATTCCTCCCTCTGGTTTGTTAGGGTTTATCATCCAATATTAGCAGAAATTCACTCAAAAATATTGAAGTGGTGGATAACAATTCATTGTTTTAGTTCTTGTTCACAAACTTCATCCCCAGCTACTGTTTGAAGCAGAATTAGAATGATCACAGCCTCAACACTGTTTGACCACAAGACTGGTTCCAATCACATACCTGGTCAAACACCAAGACTTCCACCTGCGTTGTCTCACCCAACTTCAAAGTTGCCTCAGTTCAACTGACCTGCTAATACTGATTCATGTCACATTATTAGATTAGATTACATTACATTACAGTGTGGAAACAGGCCCTTCGGCCCAACAAGTCCACACCGACCCGCCGAAGCGC
>NC_057725.1:14749419-14776420 GCF_004010195.1 Chiloscyllium plagiosum
GAGGAAACCCACGCAGACACAGGGAGAACGTGCAAACTCCACACAGTCAGTCGTTTGAGGCGGGTCCAAAGGTAACAAAATAAATATCTTATTTATTCTATATGCATATAACACCAAAAACGTCTTCCAAGTCCAATTCACCCTATTCACACTTGCAGACCGGAAGTGGTTCAGAGTCAAGTAATGCCTCAATTTTAAAATTCTCATCTTTATTTTCAATTCTCTCCATAACATGGGGTTTTGAAAGAAAAGCATTATAAAAGTCATGGGCAAGTTCAATCTTGATCTGAACTGAACAAGTCACATTGTGAACTTCTCCTCTAGACAACCTCAGAGACTGTATGCAGGACATTTTGTTTCAGAGCAAATATGTTCTGGAACCAATTAGATGGCAGGCTATTTTCGACCTGGAAATTTGTAATGAAGCAGGATTAATTAATTACTTCACTGCAAAAAATCTTTTAGACAAAAAGGAATGATCATAAAATGCAAATTTCACATTCTGTTTGAAGACATAAATCTTGGATCTATACTGCTGTCATAAAAATTAAATTAAAGTGATTACAAGAGTATAAAGATATAGGTGGCTAAAGGAGCATTGGGAAAAATAAAGATGTTAAAGAGAGAGTGGCAGACATATTAAAGTTTCAAATCTGCCCTTACACTAGATGCACTGCAAAGGCAGGCAGAAAACTAGAAATTGTAGACCAGTTGGCTTAACATTTCACATTGAATGGGTTTTACCATTTTTCCAAAGATAGTAAAAGTTGCAACAATTTTATCAGTCCATAGGGCTGCTCCGTCATTGGACAGAGACACACTTGATAGTTTAACCTGAAAGTCACTATGTGGCAGGCAAGAAAAAAGGAGAATTCTTCATGATAATCCCAGCCAATGTGGAAATTGAACCCACACTGTGGGCATCACCTTGCACTATTTTAAGAATTTCTAAATAAAATGGATGACATTGTTCTGTGAAAGGGAAATCATGGTTGACTAATTTTAGTTTTTTTTGAGAAATTCGTATGTTGGGTAAAGGGAAATCTGCAATTGTGGTGTATTTGGATTTCTAAGAGGCACTTAGATTAGTTGGGTAGCATGTGCTTCAGATTAGTGTGAACAGTACAAGTTCACACTTGGTTCCCACTTAAACATCTGGGAACCTACCTCCCTACCCTCCTCCTGACAGTGAAAAGCAAATGCAAACCCTCACAGAAAAACTTGCCAAGCAAAAAACTCAGGAAGGAGCCTTAGCAGTAAGCCAAGGACATGCTTTTGGGCAAAGGAAGCTAAAAGAAATTTGATAAAACATCACAACTGCTGGCGACGATACACTAGCATAGTGGCATAGCGGAAATGTGCTGGGCCCATAACCCAAAGGTTAATGGATCAAAACCATCCTCTGCTATTCCAGAGTTCCAATTTGTTGCATGCATGTGCTACACCCAGTGTAGCACAGGTGGCTCAGTGGTTAGCACTGCTGCCTCACAAAGTCAGGGACTTTGGTTTGGTCCTAGCCTTGAATGACTGCCTGCGTGGTGTTCTCCCAATGTCTGCGTGGGTTTTTGTCCAGTGCTCCAGTTTCCTCCCACAGTCCAAAGACGCACAGATTAGCTTGACTGGCCATGCTATATTGCCCGTAGTGTCCAAGGATATGCAGCCTAGGTGATTTAGCGATGCTAATTGTGGGGTTACAGGGATACAGTAGGGGGCTAAGTCTGGCTGGAATGCTCTTCAGATGGGGAGTGTTGACTCAAAGGGCCGAATGGCCTCCTTCCACACTCTAGGGATTCTATGATTCTAAAAGCTTATGACATTAGGTGCGATATATTAAAGACTTTTTGTCTAACAGAAGACCAGAAGAATGAGCACTGACCTTACAGAAACAAAATATTTGAGGGCCTTGATGAGGTGCAATGTTTTACCACGTAGGACAACCAGGAACCTGGAGGGGCAGTTTCAAAATAAAGAGCCTCCTTGTTCATGACAAGGATGAATTTCTTCAGACCGTCAAGAGTCTTTGAAATTGTCTTCCAGAGAAAGCAGCAGAGATTGGGACATATAATTTATGAAAGGCTCAGATGGATTGATTCTTGATCTAGAAGGGAATTTAAGGGATGCAGAGGGGAAAATGGACTTACAGTTATTATCAGAACAGTCATAAGCCATAGAGCATGAAAACAGACCTTTCAGTCCAAATCGTCCATGCCGACAAGTTCCCAAATTACACTATTCCCACATCCCTCGAAACCTTTCCTACTCATGTAACTGTTCAAATGTCTTTTAAATATTGTAACCGTACCTGCATTAACCACTTCCTCTGACAGTTGATTCCACATACAAACCACACTGGAAAGACCCCTCGGGTCCCTTTTAAACCTTTCTCCTCTCACCTTAAGACTATGCTCTCTAGTTTTGGACTCTCCCACCCGAGGGAAAAGACCTTTGCTATTCATCTTATTTAGAGTCATACAGTTGTAGAGATGTACAGCATAGAAACAGACCGTTCAGTTCAACCCGTCCATGCCTACCAGATATCCCAACCCAATCTAGTCCCACCTGCCAGCACCCGACCCATATCCCTCCAAACCTTTCCTATTCATATATCCATCCAAATGTCTCTTAAATGTTGCAACTGTATCAGCCTCCACCACTTCCTCTGGCAGCTCATTCCATACACGTACTACCCTCTGCGTGAAAATGATGCCCCTTGGGTCTCTTTTACATCTTTCCCCTCTCACCCTAAACCTATGCCCTCTAGTTCTGGACTCCCCAACCCCAGGGAAAATTTGTCTATTTATCCGATCCATGTCCCTCAATTTTGTAAACCTCTAAAAGCTCACCCCTCAGCTTCCGATGGTCAAGGGAAAAACAGCCCCAAAATGTTCAGCCTCTCTCTATAGCTCAAATCCTCCAACCCTGGTAACATCCTTGTGTATCTTTTCTGAACCCTTTCAAGTTTCACAACATATTTCCGATAGGAAGGAGACCAGAATTGCACGCAATATTTCAACAGTGGCCTAATCAATGTCCTGTACAGCCACAGCATGACCTCCCAACTCCTGTACTCAATACTCTGACCAATAAAGGAAAGCATACCAAATGCCTTTTCACTATCCTATCGACTTGCAACTCCACTTTCAAGGGGCTATGAACCTGCACTCCAAGGTCTCTTTTGTTCAGCAACACTCCCTAGGACCTTACCATTAAGTCCTGAGATTTGCTTTCCCAAAATGCAGCACCTCGCATTTATCTGAATTAAACACCATCTGCCACTTCTCAGCCCATTGGCCCATCTGATCAACACCCTGTTGTAATCTGAGGTAACCTTCTTCGCTGTCCACTAGACCTCCAATTTTGGTGTCATCTGCAAACTTACTAACTATATCTCTTATGCTCGCATCCAAATCATTTATATAAAACGATGAAAGGTAGAGGACCCAGTACCGTTCCTTGTGGCACTCCACTGGTCACAGGCCTCCAGTCTGAAAAACAACCCACCACCATCACCCTCTGTCACCTTTGAGCCAGTTCTGTATCCAAATGGCTAGTTCTCCCTATATTCCGAGAGATCTAACCTTGCTGATCAGTCTCCCATGGGGAACCTTGGCGATCGCCTTACTGAAGTCCATATAGATCACATCTACCGCTCCGCCCTCATCAATCCTCTTTGTTATTTCTTCAAAAAACTCAATCAAGTTTGAGAGACATGATTTGCCATGCACAAAGCCACGCTGACTATCCCTAATCAGTCCTTGCCTTTCCAAATACATGTACATCCTGTCCCTCAGGATTCCCTCCAACAACTTGCTCACCACCGAGGTCAGGCTCACCGGTCTATAGTTCCCTGGCTTATCCTTACCACCCTTCTTAAACAGTGCCACCATGGTAGCCAACCTCCAGTCTTCCGGCACCGCACCTGTGACTATCGATGACACAAATACCTCAGCAAGAGGCCCAGCAATTACTCCCCTAGCTTCCCTCAGTGTTCTTGGGTACACCTGATCAGGTCCTGGGGATTTATCCACCTTTATGCATTTCAAGACATCCAGCACTTCTTCCTCTGTAATGCCCCTGATGATTTTAATCCTCTATAAAGGTCAACCCTCAATCTCCCACACTCCACTGAAAAAGGTCCCAGCCTAACCTCATAACTCAAACTTTCCCGTCGCGGCAACATCCTCAAATCTTTTCAGAAACCTCACCAATTTAAAAAGCAGGGCAACCAGAACAGTACGCAGTATGTTGGATGGCTGAACAGGATGATGGGACCAAATTGCCTTCTCCTTTCTTGTCAGATCTCTGCACTTTTCCAATTCTGATCTTGTATATCTGACTTTAATTTCTCCACCACTGACAGAAATCGTTTCAGCTGCAATGATCCCAACCTTTAGAATTCCTTCTCCAATACCATCTCCTTACTTTTAAGATGTTCCCTGAAAGCTCTTTGATCAAGATTTTGGTCAATGGCTTTATGTATGCTTGGTATATGTGCAGAAATGAAAAAAGTATTGACACCAAGGCTTAGTTAAAATCAATTTAATCAATATTGCTAGTTAGCATTTTAGATCCCCTATTAAAGATACTTGTAAATGCTTGTTGCAGAAAACTGCATAATTATTACAACTGGGATTTCTCCCCAAAAATGATTTTTAAAAAATGGTTTAAATGTTACCAATTTTAGATGGAATCAGGTAATTCTTTAGAAAACTCAAATGTGCTGCTGCTGACTGTCCAAGATGAAACCTAAGTCAGCTTTTCCTTGCAAGTTATGATATTCAAACTCAATGGCAAATGTAGGAACTTACTGGGGAAAAAAAAACAAACATTTAAGGTAAGTCTTGTTTTTGAAAACAAAGATAGCATCCAAGATTTGGTTGCTGTGCACTTTGCTCCTTTATGCCATTTCATTTGCAAGTAAGTGTAAGCACAGTTTTAGACAATACATATTGGCCTAATTACATTCTTCTCTCTTTAGAGAGAAAATATGGCGGATGTCACATGCATTCTTCTGCAAACAGTTGACACAATTTAGAGATAACTGTTAAACCAGGGCTTAATAATTCAAGGGCAGCTCAATGGTTGTTATTGGTGTCTCTCAGCACCAGGGACCCGGGTTCAATTCCACCCTCAGGTGACTGTGTGGAGTAAATTTACCCTGGTATGGACTTTGTGGCCATTCAATCCATCATGTGGGGATTCTAAGATTCCATGAAATAGGACAGCGACTCAAAATTTCAATTCAAAACCCACTCACTAAAATGTAATCAAGTCCCAAATATAATATTGGTATTATCATTCTATCAATTGCAACCCTTTGCTGATAGGAAACAATATTAAATTCCAGAGATCAGATAAAGCCTTTTCATGCATGACGATGCTGCCCATGTAACAGTA
Source organism: Chiloscyllium plagiosum (assembly GCF_004010195.1). Lineage (NCBI taxonomy): Eukaryota > Metazoa > Chordata > Chondrichthyes > Orectolobiformes > Hemiscylliidae > Chiloscyllium > Chiloscyllium plagiosum. Next base: position 14,754,817 of record NC_057725.1, read on the forward strand.
AAATGAGGGTCTAGAAGAGAACCTGAATTTTTAAAAAGCAGAGGTACTGTACTTAAAAGATTAGCAAAGTAGATCCTCTGATCTGGATGGGATGTTTAAGTTACTAAGAGAAGTGAAAAGGGCTCTGGCCACAATCGTTCAATCCTGCTTGAATAGAGGAATGGTGCCAGACAAACAGATAATCAAACCTGTTCAAAAGGGAAAGTTAGCCAGCAAAACCTAACAGTGGAATAAATTTGAAACAATAAGAGATTAGAGAAGTGAGGTTGTTCTTGTTAGGAGTGGACACTTCCTAGAGGAATTGATAGCTGTTTGAAATCATGAGAAGTCATCAAGTAAATGGCAAACTGCTTCCAGTAGCATAAGGGCTGGCAATCAGAAGAAAGATTTCAGACTACTGTATTCACAAAGACACCAAGCGACATAGCAGGAGAATTTCGATATTAAGTAACATGATCTGGAACACTATTTGAAAGGATGGTGGAAGCAGATTCAATAATAGCATTCAAATGAGAATTGGATAAAAAGTCAAAAAAGAAAATATTCCAAGGAGGAGTCACAATTTCCAAGTGTTGGTAGAGGCATAATAGGGTAAACCACCTCTTCCAATGCTGTACAATTCTGTGATATTGGACCATCAATTCCACAGAGCTACCAAGCTAGTGCTATCACTGCTTAAGTTTATGTCAAAAGCCAAAGTCTCATGCCAGCTTCCTCAAGGGCCACTCAGGAAAGCTGTACCGGAGAATGTAGGGGCATAGGTCTATGTTTGTAATTCCCCACGCAATGAGGTTCCTATTTTAAACATTGCACTTTAGGGAATTAGCAAGTGAGCAGCACTTCTCTACAGACTAGGGAAAAAGGTAAATAGTTCATATTTTAATTGAGCCCTTTCACTTGCAGTATGGAATGTGTAACAGCCTTATAACATCCCCTTGTGTTTTACAATATTAGGTAGTAAAGGGAAGATACATTATTTCAACTCAGCTTGGGGAACATCCCACAACAGAGCAGTAAATAAAGAGATTGAAAACAAAACCTCAATAAATTTACCAAGGACAAAATGAGCAAAGGAAATGGACCCAGGACCTAATTGTTAAAGCTTCCTCAGAGGTACTCATTCTTTGGTAAAATTTCAATGCTCTCTCAGTCACTTTGGAACTCTTTATAACAAGTAACTTACTTTTATTTAAAAGGGGGTATTCAACATGTACTGAAAAGTAATGCAGATCAGATAAAGTGCAATGATCTGGGTTAATATTACAGTGAAATCTTACCGAACTCAAGACCTAAACAGATCCTGATTAATGAAGTGAAAAATCCAATTGCAATCTTAAATTCAGAAGTAAAATGAAATGTTGCAGTTTTAACATTGTTTGTTTTCAATTCTTTCATGGGACACAGGTGGTGCTCGCAGTCTGCTGTCTATCCCCAGCTGCTTTTCAATTGATTGAATGAAACTGCCTAGAGAGCTAAGAGACAGCTAAAAGTCAACCACATTGCTATGGGTCTGGATGCAAACTTAGTCCAAACCAGGTAAGGACAGCATATTTCCATCTCTACAGGACTTGAGTAAACCAGATGACAATTTACAAAGGTGACATAGTTGCTATTAGAATTTCAATTACAAATTTCCTTGGCATTCAAATGTTACCACTTAACATTCAAAACCATAACCCCAGTATGTTAACCTTAGCTGTGGATTACAAGTCTGATGACATTGCATCACTGCCTTCCCCAAAATGTATACTGCCACACAACGCCAAGAGTACCACACTCATGTGACAGGGGTTGGGAGTGGGAAACATACTCTGATCCACAGTTACAGCATCTACTCCTTTAAGAATGGTTTACTAAGTGAGAGAAACTTTATCTTGCTTTCAGTAGTTCTGTTATTTATTAAAGTTATGCAACTCAGCGAAAGCCCAGAATAGAAAATCTCACATTCCTTTCCACGAATAATTAAATTTCTTTAAATTCAAAATGATGACTACATAGCTTCAAAGACATTTATATAGAAATGTTTTACCTACGTTATATCAAATATTACATGTAGGTAATATTTGAAATAACATGTATAACATGTATTACTGCGAGTTATCTAAAGCTCAGATGCATAGTCATATCTTTCTAAATAACTTTATTAGAACACAATACATCATGGTGCAAACAAGAGAAGACATAGTGTTCCAGATAATAGTTATCTTAAAACATCCTTGAGTGGATCCCTGTCCTATATGCAAGGCTATTTTTGAGACCATGATAATTAATTATTTATGATGTATTAACCTTGAAACAACTTTGGTCTGAAATTGATGACGGCACAGGCTGAAGAGTTTTATATCTTTTTTGTAGATTATCTTCCAGCAAATCATCACCATTGTGAAGTAAGGTACAGTGTTGCAACCTCCAAGATGTAGAAGATGGATGGAGCAATGACACAGCATTTGACCAAACTCTGCACTAAGATAGGATCTGTGGTTGATTTATTAATGTGGGAGAAGATGGTGACAAAGCACACTCCATAAGCCTTAATGTTGAAATAGTCACAGGCTTTCATACAGTCAGTCAAAAAAGTGCATATACGGCAGTTGATGTTGTTTCTTTCAATTTTTGTGGACTTAGCAGAGTGGACATCATGTTTGCAGAGCTTCTTGATGGGTGAAAAATACATTACAAACTTGGAAGGAGTTCCTCAGTCACCAGAAGGAAGCAACCGAGTGCCAACCTTGCAAATAATGTTCACTGTGGCCAACAGCAAGAGGATTCCTCTGTAGTTGCTGTTAAGTTGATTTGTCTCTCTTCTGGAACAGAGCCATGATCACAGTACACTGAAAGCACTCCTGCATGCACTTTTCTTTCCAAATGAGGTGGACCGGGAGTATATCTCTGCTGTTTTTCAGAATTTCAGCAAGAATTCCAAAAACACCAATGGCTGGTGTTGTTTATCAGCTGCCAAATGGCAAATTCAACTTGGCTTCAGAACAGGGTGAATTCACAACTGAGCCCGCTGGGGTATTAAGGAATGAAATTCAAGATATTCAAGTCAAAGATAGTCTCCATTAAGACATTACTGAGTTCCAGGAGGCAGATGAGAGTTGTGCGCGCACACACTCAGAACAGATAGAAACTGAGCTCTAAATCATGGGCAATTCCATCTTGGAAGCAGAATGCCACGGAAATGAAGTTCCTCTTAAACTAGCTCCCACAGTGCAATCTCACCAGCAGCAGGATTCTATAAAACGTGGACCATTTTCTATCACTTGTCTGAACAATCGATGACAGACAGAAAATTCTTCTTCACCTGAAATGTTGCAGCTCAGCCTTTGACTAACTGAGGAAAAGACCTCAGGACCTGGAATTCAAACCAGAGACTAAGACCATGGTTCACTAGACAACAGTGATCCCTGCCTTCCTTTATGTTTCAAATACTTGGACCACCTATCACAGGTATCTCAAAGCATTGGAGAAGTGCCATCTGTTGTACCTGAAGATCCATCCTCTTCCAGGAACACAATGGAATGCATTTGGGACATCCTCATTACATTCCTGATGGAGTTGAACAGTCTCACCAATTCATGGGAATCCCTAGCTTGTGACTGATGTACTGACAACAGTCATTCAGAAAGTACCAAACACAAGCTTTATCAGAAACATGAGAGCCCAACAATTCTCCAGACTCACCTAACCAACTCTCCAACCACCTTAAAGTGGCCAAAACTGTATATGGCACTGACTGTGTAGTCTCAGCGATGCTTTATACAGTTACAGAAAATCTTTCCTATGCTTCTACTCCATTCACCCGAAAATAAAGATCAACATCCAATTGCCATCCTTATTACTTGCTACATCTGCATGCTAGCTTTTCGTGATTCATGGTCAAGGATACCTGGATATCTCCAAAATGCAGCATTATGTAGTCTCTCTCCATTTAAACAGTATTCCTGTTCTTCCTACTGAAGTGGACCACTTTGCATTTTCCCACATTATGTACTCCATCTTGCAGCTCTTTCCCACTGTATTAGCCTATGTATATCCCTTGGCAGATCAATCTGAACAGATCAGGTCAAAAGTCACAACAACAGGTTATAGTCCAACAGGTTTATTTGAAATCACAAACTTTTGGAACGTTGCCCCTTCGCCAGGTGAAGTAAAGAGAGTAACCAAGCACAGGCTTTATAATCAAAAAGATCAAAAGATCATAGAAATGGTGTAAGATATAGGAGCAGAATTCGGCCATTCCGCCCATGAGTCTGCTCTGCCATTCGATCATGGCTGATATGCTCCTCACCTCCATTTTCCTGCCTTCTCCCCGTAACCCTTCAGCCCATTATCAATTAAAAACCTGTCTTACACCTCCTCAAATTTACTCATGTTCCCAGCATCCATCACACTTTTGGGGGAGCCAATTCCAAAGATTCACAACTCTTGGGAGTAGTTGTTTCTCATCAACTGTTTTAAATTTGCTACCCCGTATCCTAAGACTATGACCTCTTGTCCTAGAATGCTCCACAAGAACACTGGAGAACCTTCCATCCCTTAACCTGAATCATTAGCATAGATGTAAATAGCTGGGGTCCAAGGACTGAACCCTGTGGCACCCCACTAGTAACATCTTGCCATCCAGAAAAAAAAGCATTTCTCCAGACTGTGTCTTCTGTCCATTAGCAAGTCATCTATCCAAGCTAATAATTACCCCAAATCCCATATTATCCAATCTTGTGAATTAACCTTTTGTGCTGCACCTGATCAAATGTAATATATTACATCAACAGGATCCCCATTATCCACTTTGCTTTTTACATCTTTGAAGAACTCCAGCAAACTAGTCAAATGTGATTTGCCCTTCATAAAACTATGTTGGCGCTGATGAATAGTGTTTTAACTTTCCGAGGGTCCTGATATTGCTTCCTTGATAACGGATTCTAACACTTTCTAACAACAGGTGTGAAACTAACTGGTCTGTAATTTCCCACATTTTGCCTCCTTCCCGTTTTGATTAAGGGCACTATAGTAGCATTTTTTCTAATCCACTGGAATGTGTTCAGGAAATTTTGGAATCCACTATCTCTGCCACCATTTCCTTTAATATCCTAAGATATAGGCCATCAGGCCTGGGGAACCTGTCTGCCCTCAACCCTTACAATTTGCTGAATACCTCTTCCATGTCAATTATGATTGTTCTAGGTTCTACACGTTGTATTGCCTCTGACTTTCCTGTTCCAGTAGGAATAATATTGTTCTTTACCACGAAAACTGAGGCAAAGCACTAATTTAACATCTCTGCCATTTCAGTGTTCCCCACTATCAATTCTCCGGTTTCATCTTCTAAGGACTAACATTCACCTTAGTGACTCTCTTCTCTTTTGTATACTTATAGAAACTTTTGCTATGCTTTTTGCTATTTTGTGCTTGTTTTCTTTTGTAATTTACCTGAGCTCTTTATATTAATTTTTGAGTATCCTTTTGTTCATGTTTGAAAGTTTCCAAATTTCCAGCCTACCACTGGCCTTTGCAATATGGTTTACCTTAGTTTTGGACTTTATATTATCCTTAACCTCCTCGTTTAGCCATGCATGTTTTACACCTAACCCTTACCATCTTTCTTCCTCACTGGGACATATTATTTGTCAGGAATTGAGTAACTCTTTAAACATCTGCCACTGCTCATCTGCTGTCTCAACTTTTAGCCTTCCAGCCCAATCTACTCAGGCCACATTTGTCCTCATACCTATGTAATTTTCTTTGTCTAATTCCAGAACAATGTGGAGTGTTGACAGGCTGAATAATAGGTCTCTGCACGTGATCAAGAGTGTCAGATGGTGTGAGTAAAGTGTCAATGGCTGATTAACAATTGAAGGGATAACCTACAATCTGATTAATTGATCAAATTAAAATTTGAGATAGATTAGATTACTTAGTGTGGAAACAGGCCCTTCAGCCCAACAAGTCCACATAAGATAGATGGATGATTAATTAGTAATGGGTTGAAGGTTTATGAATAGAAGTCAGGAAATCGGAGTTGAGATTAAGATGACAGCAACATGATGGTATCAAATGGCAGAAACAGAGGCTAATTGCCTACTCCTGCTCTTAGTTCTACATACAAAATTAAGTACTAGCTTGGTAATAGACAACCAGCAATCTAGGAGAAAGATTAACTTGCCAAATTTAGACATCTTTGAAGACACTACAATAGGATAGCAATCTCTAAAATGATGTACTTGGATAAAAACTCAACTTCTTTATTTAGAAATCTCCTTATTTATCAAAGGATCCTAACCTGAGAGAAAATTCACTTCATCCATAATGGAAGGGCAGTGACACGAGATGCCCATGGGTATTGACCTAATGTCAGCACTCTACATTCACCAGCCCTGACAACAGCACGTGTCTAAGCCTCTGCTCACTAGTGACAAAAGTTCGATCTGCAGCTCACAGCAGATCCATATTTATGCCAAAGACTTGTTGCATAAATGGCATTGCTCACAATTCACAAGAACATACAAGCCACAGCAGACAAATTTCTCCATTCAAAGTTTAGTCTCTAGCATTTTAAACATTTCTAAAACACACTTGCCAATGGATCTGTTTTTAATGTTAAACATTTAAATACCTTTACCAATATTTATAGCTACGCCATTCCTTGGCATTCAACACCCCACGCTTTCCCCCAGAAAAGACCATTTAGATTTATCGCTATTGTTTCTTGAAACAACATTGTACATTTGATCCAGATAAACAAGCTGACGTACATACAAGGTCTCCATCTTGCAAAGGGACAAATAAAGACAATTAAAGCTGGACAAATACTCCCGCTAACAGCATAAGGGCAGCAAGAGAATATACTGGAGGGAAATCAGGCAGGCAAAAAAGGGACATGAGGCAGATTTGGCAAAAAAGGTTTAATGTGAATCTAAAGAGCTTCTGCAAACACATTAAGGGCAAAAGAGTAACTAGGGAAAGAATAGGGCCCTATGTGTGGAACCGCAAGATGTGGGCGAGATATTAAACGTGTATTTCACGTATTTTCTGTGGAGAAGGACATATAAGCTAGAGAACTTGGAGAAATAAACAGTGAGATCTCTAAAAGTGTGCATATTACAGAGGTGGTGCTAGAATTTTTAAAACACAAAAGGTGAATAAATCCTCAGGACCCAATCAGGTGCATCCCAGAACTTTGTGAGAAGCTGCTGGACCCCATCCCGAGATATCTGTATCATCGATAGCCATAGGCAAGGTGCCAGAAGACTGGAGGGTGGCTAATATGGTACCATTATCTAAGAAAGGTGGTAAGGAAAAGCCAGTGAACTATAGACCAGTGAGCCTGACGTCAGTGGTGAGTAAGATGTGGGGAAGGGATTTTGAGGGACAGGATTTACAGTTACTTGGAAAGGCAAGGATTGATTAGAGATAGTCAACTTGGCTTTGTGTGGGGAAATAGTGTCTCAATAACTTGATTAAGTTTTTTTGGAAGAAGTGACAAAGATGACTGATTGTGGTAGAGGGTGGGTATTATCTGTATGGTCTTCATCTGTATGTCATGCATATAAATGAATTGGATGTGAATGCAGGAGGAATGGTTAGTAAGTTTGCAGATGACATCAAAATTGGTGCCGTAATGAACAGTGAAGAAAGTTCTGAGTACAACTCGATCTTAGAATGTCAGGACATAAGAACTAGGAGCAGGAGTAGGCCATCCGGCCCTTCGAGCATGCTCCCCAACTCTAAGTTCATGGCTAATCTTTTTGTGGACTCAGCTCCACTTACCCGTGTTTTCACCATATCCCTTAATTCCTTTATTTTTAAAAAAAAAAAGATCTACCTTACTTTAAAAGCGTTTGCTGTAGTAGTATCAACGACTTCTCTGGGCAAGGAATTTAGAACATAGAACATAGAACATAGAAGAATACAGCGCAGTACAGGCCCTTGGGCCCTCGATGTTGCGCCGATCCAAGCCCACCTAAACTACACTAACCCACTATCCTCCATATACCTATCCAATGCCCTCTTAAATGCCCATAAAGAGGGAGAGTCCACCACTGTTACTGGCAGGGCATTCCATGAACTAACGACTCACTGAGTGAAGAACCTACCCCTAACATCAGTCCTATATCTACCCCCCCATCTGTTTTTTTTTGTGCCAAAACGTGGCGAGCTGTCTCACAGACTCGTCAAGGAACAGCCTGACATAGTCATACTCACAGAGTAACCCCTTACAGATAATGGCCAGACACCACCATCACCATCCCTAGATAGACAGTGTGATGATGGAAAAGCACAACAGGTCAGGCAGCATCCAAGGAGCAGGAGAATCGACGTTTCGAGCCTAAGCCTTTCATCAGCCCTACCAAGTATCCGACCATTAGCCCAGTACCCCATCTTTTTGTTATTCTTCCCAAAGTGAATCACCTCGCACTTAGCTACATTGAATTCCATCTGCCACCTTTCTGCCCAGCTCTGCAGCTTCTCTATATCCTGCTGTAACCTGCCACATGCTTCCTCACTGTCAACAACTCCTCCGACTTTCGTGTCATCCGCAAACTTGCTCACCCAACCTTCTAACCCCTCTTCCAGGTCATTTATAAAAATGACAAACAGCAATGGTCCCAAAACAGATCCTTGCGGAACACCGCTAGTGACGGCACTCCATGAAGAAACTTTGCCATCAACTACTACCCTCTGTCTTCTTCCATCCAGCCAATTCCTAATCCAAACCTCCAACTCACCCTCAATGCCATATCCCCGTATTTTCTGCAGTAGCCTACCATGGGGAACCTTATCAAACGCCTTACTAAAATCCATATATACCACATCTACCGCTTTCCCCTCATCAACCTCCTTCGTCATAGATTAACAATCCTCTGGGTAAAATAGTTCCTTCTCAGTTTAGTTCTAAACCTGCTTCCTCTAATCTTGAGGCCATGCCCTCTTGTCCTACTTTCACCTACTAGTGGAAACATCCTATTTCTATTTTATCAATTCCCTTCACAATTTTATGTTTCTATAAGATCACACCTCATTCTTCTGAATTCCAATGAATATAATCCCAATCTACTCCACCTCTCCTCATAAGGCAACCCTCTCAATTATGGAATCATCTAGTGAACCTCCTCAGCACCCCCTCCAGTGCCTGTATATCCTTTCTCAAGTAAGGAGACCAAAACTGTACACAGTACTCTAGGGGTGGCCTCACCAACATCTTGTACAGCTGTAACATTACCTCTCCACTTTAAAACTCAACCCCTTTAGCAATGAAGGACAACATTCCATTTGCCTTCCTAATTCTTGTACCTGCAGACCAACCTTCTACGATTCATGCACAAGGACAGTCAGGTCCCTCTCCATAGCAGCATGCTGCAACTTTTTACCATTCAAGTAATAATCTTTTTTATTGTTAATCCTACCAAAATGTATGACTTCACACTTACTAACAATGTATTCCATCTTCCAGACCGTTTCCCACACACTCAATCTATCTATGTTTCTCTGCAAAGTTTCACAGTCCTCTGCACACTTTGCTCTGCCACTCATCTTACTGTCATCGACAAACTTTGACACCAGATACGTGGTTGCCAACTCCAAATCATCAATATAAAATTGTAATTATGATTCCAACACTGATCTCTGAGGCACACCACTAGTCACTGATTGCCAGCCAGAATAGCACTCATTTATCCCCACTTTTTGCTTCCTGTCAGTCAACCAATCCTCTATCCACACTAATACCCTACCCCTAACACCATGGATCGGTATCTTACATACCAGACTGATGTGCGATCCTTGTCAAAGGCCTTTTGGAAACCTAGGTATACCACATCCACTGGGTCCCTGTTGTCCACCTTGCTTGAAATGTCTTCAGAGACTTCCAAAAGATTTGTGAAGCATGATCTGGCCTTCATGAACCCATGCTGTGTCTGTACAATGGGACAATTTATTTCGAGTTGTCCTGCTATTTCTTTTTTGATAATAGACTCCATCATCTTTCCCACTAAAGCTCACTAGTCTATAATTCCCCATCTTTTGTCTCCTTCCCTTTTTAAACAGTGGCATCACATTTCCTATTTTCCAATTCGGTTGGACTATCCCAGAGTCCAGTAAGTTTTGGAAAATTACCGCCAGTCCACCTATTATTTCTTCCGCCATCTCTTTTATTACCCTGGGATGCATTCCATCAGGACCAGAAGACTTATTTATCCTTAGGTCCATTGGCTTACCCAACACTAGCTCTTCGGTAATAATAATTGTTTCCAGGTTTTCACCTGCCTTCATCACTGTCACTTACTGGCACATCAATAGTATCCTCCACTGTGAAGACCGATGCAAAGTACCTGTTCAATGCCTCAGCCATTTCATCATATCCCATAACTGCCCACACCTTCTCACCCTCTAAAGGACCAACATTTACTTTAGCCACTCTTCATTTTATATATTTATAGAAACTTTTGCCATCTGTCTTTATATTCCATGCTAGTTTTTTCTCATACTCTGTCATTCTTTTCTTTATAGCTCTTTTTGTGGCTTTCTGCTGACCTTAAAGGTTTTCCCAATCTTCTAGATTCTTGATGTTTTTGGCCATATTGTATGTCGTCTTTTTCACTTTGATAGCCTGCCTTATTTCCTTACACACCCATGGCACATTACCCCTTCAGAATATTTGTAGTTCGGGTTGTAAGTTTGCTCGCTGAGCTCAAAGGTTTGTTTTCATACTAGGTAACAGTGAGCCTCCAGTGAAGAGCTGGTGTTATATCCTGTTTTCTATTTGTGTGTCTTGGTCTCAAGATAAGTGACATCATTTCCAGTTCTATTCTTAAATAGAAGGCGGGACATAACACCAGCGCTTCACCGGAGGCTCACTGATGTTACCTAGCATGGTGACGAAACATCCGAATCGTAGAATCCCTACAGTGTGGCAAAGCCATTTGGCCCAACAAGTTTACACCACTCCTCTGAAGAGTAACTCACCCAGACCCATTCCGCTACACTAGTACGCTGCATGTCCCAACTTATGCCCCTAACCTACACATCCCTGTATACAATGGGAAATTTAGTATGGCCAAATCAGCTAACCTGCTCATCTTTGGATGGTGGGAGGAAACCGGAGCATCCAGTGGAAACCCATGCACGAGAACATGCAAATTCCACACAGACACACTGTCGCTAGAGGCTGGATTTGAATCTGGATCCCTGGTGCTGTGAGGCAGCAGTACTAACCACTGAGCCACCATGCCACCTGAAAACAAACCTTCTAGCTCAATGAGCAAACTTAAAGCCTGAACCTCAACCTGAGCTACAAATCTTGTCAAAAATCACAAACACCGCTGGACGCAATACGCTAAAACTAACCTGAAGATGGGAAACCAACACCATCTGACTGATCGCCATCTGCGAACTGTACTTCCTGCATGAATGCCTCAGGAAACAGGTACTACCAAAATGCCTTAAATACAAACCACCACTCAACGCTCCAAAAGAATAGCAGAACAGAACGGCTGCAGAATGTTGCAACAATTAATTAATGATGCCCATAACCAGTTCCACAAACACAACTGGGAAATTGCGCGTCAAAAAACATTATACACCAACATTACAGACCAGGAATGTAATGAGCAATCAGCATCAACCAACAGCAAACAAAGAAAACAAAAACGTAACCAACCCCTACAAGAAAAACTAGACAAGCTGACACAAAAGAATACAGACAACTCGGAGGCTTGGATTAAAAACTGCTCAGACCGACCATTAACCAATCTCTGAGAAAAAGAACTGAAAATGATATCAACCATCTTGAGAGACCAAGACACAAATAGAAAGCGGGACATAACACAGTGTTTCACCAGAGGCTCACTGATGAAGTTACCTAGCATGGTAACGAAAACAAACCTTCCAGCTCAGTGAACAAACTTAACCTGGGAAATTCTTTTCAAAGAGGGTAGTGCACATATGGAATGAGCTGCCAGAGGAAGTGATGGAGGCTATACAATAAAAACATTTGAAAGACATTTGGATGGGTAAATGAATAGGAAGGGATATGGACCAAATGCTAGCAAATGGGAATAGATTAATTTAGAATGTGGTTGGGTCTGTTTCTATGCTATACAACTATACGACTCGACTCACTAATTTTTTTTAAACTGCATTATGCATGTTTTACAAATGTGTAAACACTTATGAGCAATTCACAATTTATTCTTTACCCTTTATCTCAGAATAATGAGACAGTCACTCATCCCATGACACCTAGGCCAGCTTTTTGGTCAGTTTTCCAAACTGTTCTGCTTTCTCGCATGCAATTTTACTCCAAGTATTTATTTTATTCCTTTTTGAAAATGAGTATCGAACCTGGTTCCATAAATCCTTTCAGCAGATCGCAACAAGTCACTGTAGGATTAAAAAAAAGTTCTCAAGTCATTTCAGGTTCTTTTGCCAAACATCCTAAATTTGTGTCCAATTTCTGTCACTGGAAATTTTATTCTCACGTACTCGGTCAAAACTGGTCTTGAATAACTCAATCTCCAAGACCTTTAGGACAGAGAGGGTTATGAGAACAAAATCCAGAAAGACTTCTTCGGGTAAACAAAATTCCTCAATCCTGGTAATACACCACTAAATCTCTGCTGTACTTTCTCCAAGATATTGGCATGGCTAATACATCTTGGAGTCTGGTGTCCACAGTTGAATGCCATCCTAATTTTGAGGCCTAACAAGTATTTGATAAAATCAAGGGGAAAGAGAGGGGGAAAGACTCTCAAGTGATTCATGGGACATGGCTGCTTTTTTTCCCACACAAAGGGAACACTGCCTGAAAGTAGCTAGAGGCAGGAACCATTACAACAGTTACATAGTATTTCAAACACTATAGTATACTAGGCTATAGGCCAAGGGCGGGAAAATGGTGCTTAATGACTCATGCAGACATGATGGATTCAAGGGCCTTTTTGATGCTATAAAACTCTGATTCTAAATTAAATAAAATTTGAAGGCAAAATGTTCAAGGTCAAATCTCCAGGAACCTATTCAATAGGAGTTACATACAAGACTCACTACAATCCCATGGAACCATTTCCGCAAACCTCGAGTTTGGTTTCACCCTAGCCATTTAACCAGATAAAGGGTGTGTGAGATAGTGACACCAATAAAGGTTGCATGCAAGCACTGTAACTACGTAAACTGAATGTTATTAATTGCAAGGGCAACGGAATACAAAATAGGAAGTTATGCATCAGTTACACAGGGCACTTGAGAGGTCACATCTGGAGCACTGCATATACTATTGGTCACCTTATTTAAGAAAGGAATTAAGTGCATTGGAAGCAGGTTAGAGATCAGTATATCGAATGAGTAGGTTGTCTCATGAGGAAAGGGTGGACAAGCTCGGTGATGTCCGCTGTAGTTTAGAAGAGTACAGGCATCTTGATCGAACAGCTAGATCCTGAGGGATCTTCACAAGTTGGATGCATACAGAATGTTTCTCCTTGTAGAAGGGTCAAAAACTAAGGGCCACGTATTAAAAATAAGATGTCATCCATTGAAAACAGAGTTGAGACAAAATTGTTTTCTATGCGGGTCCGGAGTCTTTGGAACCATCTTCCAGAAAAAGAGGGCCAAAGCAGAGTCCTTGGATATTTTTAAAAAGAAGAGGTAGGTTCTTAAGCAAGGAGGCAAATGATTATCAGGGACTGACACGAATATGGATATGACGTGACAAAAACATCGCCAGGATCATATTAAGTGGCAAATCAGGCTCAAGGGAGTTAAAAGACCAGCTTCCACTTTGTATGTTCATGTGTAAACTACCCCACCTCATCCAGTCAGCAATCTTTGACATGGCCAATAACTCATATACTTCTCAACAGAAGGTCAGCTAAGAGAGACCACATTTGCCTAGTTTCATTCTCGTCTAGTTATTGCCATTCTTGGCCCTCCTCTCCTAGCTATCACCTTCTCCCCCATCTTCATCTACCTATTCCACTCTCAGCTACCTTCCCCCCAGCCCCACCCATTTATCTCTCAGCCCTCCCAGCGCAATAGCCTCATTCCTGATGAAGGACTTATGCCTGAAACGTCAATTTTCTTGCTCCTCTGACCTGCCACTTAACTTGTCTTCCACCTGCGCACCAGTTCTTCACTTGATGAAGGGACAGCGCTCTGAAAGCTGGGGGTTTTATTTAGGTAGAGGATGGGGTGCCAATCAGGCAAGCTACTTTGTCCAAGCTGGTGTTGAACTTCTTAAAGTGCTGCTAACCTAACCAGGCAAGTGGACAGGAGTCTAACATACACCTGACTTGTGCCTAGTTGTTGCAGAACACCTGATTCCTGACCAGTTCTAGTATTTATATGACCAATCTAGTTCAGTTGCTAGTTGATAGTAACCTCTTAGGACAAGGAAGAGAAGAGAACTGAGCAATGGTAATGGCACTGAGGGAGATGGTCATTACACAAATACCAGGCAATGTAAATTTTACTTGCCATTAAGCAATCCAAGCCAGGTATTGCTGCATAAAGACATGGACTGCTTCAATATTGGCTGTCATGAATGGTTAACATCTTGCAATTAAACATCCCTCCAGAATAAGGTCAGAAATGGGGAAGGCAATTGATGAAGCAACTGAAGATAGCCCTTGCTGACTACCCTGAGGAACTCCTGCAGTGATGCCAGGGGACAGAGGAGATTGCCCTTCAACAAGCAAAACCATCTTTGTAGTAGGTACAAACCCAACCAGCAAACACCTTTCTTTCCAATTTCCATTGCCTCTAGTGCTCTAGAGCCCCAGACAAATGTGGCCTTGATAACAAGGCAATCACTCTCACCTTACCTGTACAATTCAGCTCTTTTGGCCAAAACTACACTTAGGTCAGATGGTGGAGGAGAGGTGATAGCCTAGTGGCATTATTGCTTGATCATTAATCTAGAGACACAGGTGGAATTTGAATGAGAAATCCAGAATTAAGAGTCTCATGTTAATGGCTGGTTCACTAATGTCCATCAGAGAAATGAAATCTGCTGTCGTTACCTAGTTTGGCTTACATGTGCTGCAGACTGACAGCAATATGATTGACTCTTTTATGGCCCTCTGGGCAATAAGTGATGGCCTAGTGATGTGGGTATCACATTCCATGACTGAATGAATTAAAAACAAAAAGGAGTTCAGAGCCCCTGGCAGTATCCAGTTACATAATCAACCTGTTCAGAGATGTTATGTCAGATCTTTGGAGTAGGCAGAACTTGAACCTGGGTCTCCTGATCTAGAATGAAGGACACTACCAACACACAAGAGTCTAGTTGGCAGAATCAAAACCAAATGTCAGCGAGGATATAGCTGATCAAATGCCACTGATGACAAAGAATAGACTAATACAGCTCTAATTGGGTTGGATTTGTCCAGCTTCTTGTGGACAAGACAGACCCCTGGGCAATTTTCCACATTGTTGGTCAAATGCCATATTGGGACTGTATGGAAACAGCTTGACTAGGGGTGGCTAGTTCTACAGAAGTACTATTGCCAGATGGTGAGAAAATGGACGTTTTAGTAAACACTTTGAAAACTCAGACCCTCTTCCAACTAGCTCCCACAGCACTTTACACCACCCATGCCCTATAAGCAAAATTAAAACTTCCATCCTTGTTTTCAAATTCTTCCCTGGCCATGCCCCTTCCTCTTCTTCCCCTAATCATCTCCAGAAGTACAAACTTCAGAAATATTTGGGCTCATTCAACACTGGCATCTTTAGCACACTGAACTTTACTTGCTCTGCCATTACCAGCCTTTAGTTGCCAACAACCATAGCTCTGGCATTCCCTCCATAATCTTCTGTAATTCTCTTAAAGATGCAGAGTTTGAGGAATGTCAAACTAAGCTTTTGACCATTTGCCCTAATATCACTTTATGTTGGCTAGACACTATGACATTAGAGGCACTCTATAAACATACAGCAGGAGACTATCATTGTAGCCCTATATTCTGTCAACCATTCCCAAATATCAGCACTATAAAACATTAACCGGGCAAGCCTTTCTCAGAACATTGCTGTAGTTATGTTTTCCAAAGTCTGATTTCCTATAAGCCAAATCAATTAACATTTCTAGTTTAGAACTGCTCAAAGATTATGGGGAACAATAAAACTATTAAAAGCCAGTTATATTTTGAAGTTTAGGGTGTCACAAAGCTGGACCCTTTTTTCTAAAAGCTGTTCCTTTTCTCAAGGATTCTGGGTCCTTGGTGCTTTTCAGAAGGGTCATAAACAGCTCCCAGTTGCAATTAGACTGGTTAGGTACAGAGATAAAAAGGTATTGAGGGGCCTTTTAGTTTATATGTAAACAGGTGAGACATCAGACCAAAGTGGTCATGTTGTCGAAGTGATCTGTATCATGAAAGGGGAGTGGTCAGCTCTCTATGTGAGAGTGTCAGTCCAGAACTGGTTAGGAGCTCAGCTGTGTGAAAACATGCTCTCTCCTTCTGCCCTTCTAACTTCAACCCATAAGCATTTGTTCCATTTTTGCTGTTTTTAAAGGGGGTTTGCTTACTTGAACTGTTGTTTATGTTCAGAACAGCATAATTAAGTATAGTTTGGATAGACTGAGATCTGTAGGGGATCTTTATTCTGTTCTTTGTGCTTCATTGTATAATTGACAATAAACTTTGGTCTGCATTTAAAACCTGGTGGTCAATCTAACTAACTTACTCTGGGTAACTTACATTGCACACTTACCGAAACACGTTCAAAGTTATGGTCTGGGTTGCCTGCTTAAGAATGTTGAGTGATTTGGCTTAGTCCATGACAAGGCTCATGGGTTTTTATAGCAAAAATGCTGAGTTTATTAAAAAATGGACACCTTGCACTAATAAAATGGACACCTTGCACTACAAAAATGCACAAAGTATAGACATTGTTTTTTTTCTATAACCTATCGCCCCCTAGTGTAAATTCTAGCTAAACAAATTGCAACCTATTTGAAATTTTGCAATAATTTTAAGCGTAGACACAATGAGACACTGCAGATCTTTGGACAAGACCCTGTTAAGTGACCCACCTGAAAATGCTAAAGAAAGTCAAATGAGTATTCATTTTAAAATCTAATTTCTAAAATAAACTGTACGCATTCAACACACTGCTTGAAAAAGGTCTTATAACTTACTAATTGTTTGAAAAATACTTCAAGAACATTCTTTAAATTTGTATGAGGGAGATGCCAAAGGCATCTACATGCATTTTGGTTTGAGTTTGCATAAAACTATTCCTGGAGTACACCCTTGCCCCTCAATACACTGCTGTTTCATTCCAGAATTTAGCTGCACACTCCTGGGTTGTTAAGTAGGAGAGGAATTGCGTGATGAGCAAGATTTTTCTTCAAAACCATAGCACACATTAACATATTCCCAACTATATCTCCATGAGTGTACATTCTAAACACAAGATTTAAACTACCAACTTAAACAATTCTGAGAATAATGCAGCGAAAACATGTGCATAAGTAATCACCAAAAGGATAAGCACACTGCATTTACACATCAGGGAACCATAATTAAATGCCAGTCTAGAACATGGATAAAAGTTCTACTCTCTACATTAAAAATCTCTTTCAACAGTCACCCAGTTCTTGGGGGCACAAGTTCAAACTAGAAAACTCAACAAATCTGGATACTCCAGCCAAAAACTGAAATGTACATGAGAACTACAATGTTTAAGACAAAGTGGTAATTTAAGCTAAATATAAAATACAGCTATTTGCAACCAGAAATAAAAACAAATTAAGGATGAGCCCATTCTAGGGTTGTAATCTCAGGATTACCTCCTGTGCCATATGTCAGTGAGGTTAGGAATAAGATAGTGCAGTTAAATGTATTGCTAAAGAACTTGTGTGGGAATAAAGGCTTCAGTTATGTAGATCATTGGGTGGTCTGCTAGGGCAAATGAGACCTGCAAAGAAAGACAGGTTGAATCTAAACTGGAAGGGTACCAATATCCTGGCAGGGAGGATTTCTAGTGCCATTCAGTGAGGTTTAAACTAGAATGGCAGAGCAGTAGGTCAGAAAGTAAGGCGACTGAAGAGAAGTCAGAGACTAAGATGAAGAACAGACAGGGAGAGGTTACTGAACACAGCAGAACTAGCAGGCAAAGGTATACTTATTTTAAATTGAAGAGTATGACAGATAACACAGATGAACCTAGAGTCTGGATTAATACATGTAACTATGGTGTTGTAGCTAATATAGAGACTGGGTTGAGAGAGGGACAAGACTGGCAGCTTAAGCTTCCAAGACATGGATGTTTCAGGCGAGATAGAGAGGGATATAAAAGAGGTAGGGGCAGTTGCAGTTGCAGTGCTGGCAAGGGAGAATACCAGCTGCACTGAGGGAAGAGTCCTTGGAGGGCTCATCCAGCAAAGCTATATGGGTAGAGCTCAAGAATAGAACATTGCAAAAACATTGATAGGGTTGTGCTGTAGCCTTCCAACAGCCAGTGACTGATAGAGTAGCACCTGTCTGCATCAATGGTAGAGATGGTCGAGAGCGTCAAGCTCGTGGGAGTGATGACCACCAACAATCTGTCTCGGTTCACCCACGTTGACACTACAGTCAAGAAAGCACAGCAATGCCTCTACTTCCTCAGGAAGCTACTCAAATCTTTACGAATGTACCATTGAAGGCATATCTGGATGGATTACAGCATGATATGGCAACTATTCTTCCCAAGGCCAAAAGAAACTACGGAGAATTGTGAACACATCCCAGTCCATTACACAAACCATCTACTAATTTCATCTATACTTCACGCTGCCTCGGGATAGCAACCAACATAATCAAAGACCCTGCCCAATCCACAGTTATACACTCTTTCAGCCTCTTTCCAGGCAGAAGATATAAAGGTTTGTATACACGTACGAATAGATTCAAGAACAGCTTGTTCCCTGCTGTTATCAGACTTATGAATGGGCCTCTTTAATGTTAATACTGATCTCTCTCCACCTTCTCAGCAGCTGCAAATTGTATCCTGCACTCTTGTTACCCTGATGCACTTGTATCGTGTGGCCTGCCAGTAAAGCACGCAAGACAAAACTTTTCACTGGACAGCAGTACATATGACAAGAAAAAACTCAAATCTTAAGAACTGGGGATGCAAAATTGAAGTCTGCTGACAAACCTAAGTGTTGAGCTGGAAGGGTTCACAAAAGGAGGGCTGAGGAGAGACAGATGGAGTTTAGATTAGATTACTTACAGTGTGGAAACAGGCCCTTCGGCCCAACAAGTCCACACCGACCCACCGAAGCGGAACCCACCTAAACCCATTCTCCTAACTTTACCTCTTCACCGAACACTACGGGCAATTTAGCATGGCCAATTCACCTAACCGGAGCACCCGGAGGAAACCCATGCAGACACGGGGAGAATGTGCAAACTCCACACAGAGAGTCGCCTGAGGAGGGAATTGAACTCGGGTCTCTTGGCGCTGCGAGGCAGCAGTGCTAGCCACTGTGCCATTGTGCCGCTCAAAATGAATGAAGAAAAATGAATCAGAGCACAAATTGGCAAGCAGGATAGAAAGATAGGAATTGTGGGCTATTGCTGAGAAAAGGGAATGATACATTTTGAACTTAGAAATGTACATACGCCTCATTTGATAAGACTGGAGAACAAACTGGCGTGCACGGAAATCAAAACTGGAAGTATAGTTTCATGTCATAGAGGTTAAACAGAATCCTTTAAAATATAGCTAGAGGAAAGAAAACAAAACAAATAAGTTATGTTTAGTTCCTGCAAAATTTGGAACTTATTAACAGCATTGCAGAAGCTCCTCGACCACACAGATTTCAGCAATTCAAGGCAGCTCACCACAACCTTCAACTCTTCTGTCTCAATCTCATTGATATTTCTCTCTCTACATATATTGAATGCTGCCAAACATGCTGTGTTTTTCAGTATTTCCTGTTTATAACTTCAGATTTTCAGCATCTACAATACTTTCTTCTTGATTTTATCAAGGGCACAAGGGAGAGATAACAAATATTGACCTTGTCAGCAATAACCACCTCCCACGATTCCACACGTTAAAACACATAGTTGGAACATTGCTTACAATTTCACACATCCTTAGAAAGGAATGTACATATTGTGCAAGTGCACAGATACTGCTTGAGGTAGGAGATTGCTCTTCTCCAAACATATTAGAACTTTTCAATAGAGTCAAGGAAAAGACAAGGCATCAACTAAGAGTCTTAAAAGATTTAGGAGTTAAGATCAAAGTAAGTTTTCACTCATCTACAAAGCAGTGAGATGATATTAAAATAAAGTTCAAAAAAGGAAAAGGCTAGAGAAAAATTTCCAGGTAGTGGGCGATTAGAAATTTCAATTTCTGCTCTGAACTGATCTTGAAATAGATCCCATACCTTCATCTTATAACAGAATTAAAGGGTTGCTTCAAAAAAGCAGTATTAACTAGACAGAATTACTAGATGCAGCAACTGGATTTGGCTCGTGTGGAAGGAACACCCACTCTCAGATGGAAGATGAAATAGTTTTCTTCTGTACTGTGACAGTGCATCTGAAGTAGGATGCTCTACAATTTACAAACTCTCAGACTTTTTGGGACCAGAGGGCAGAAAGTTCTGCATCTGAAGAATCATACAAAGGCTATTTGGCGCTATGCCTTTGCTAGCTCCCTTTAATCCTGAAAACTAGAACTCTTCAAGAAAACGTTCAATTGTCCTTTGATAGTGGCTACGAAATCAGTTTCCATCATTCCAGATCGCAATCCTCTTAAAATAAAGTGCTCATTATTTTCATACACACGGACATGTACATATTGTGCAAGTTTACAGATATAACTAGAAGTGAGATTGTATTTCTCCAAAAATATTAGAACTTTCCAATGGAGTCAAGAAAAGAATACATGAACTATGAGTCTTTAGAGTGTTAAAATCAATCAAGATAAATTATTTTCACTTAGCTACAAAGCAGTGACAAGAGGGAAAAATTATTAAAAAGGAAATGAAGATTAGAAACAAATTTCCAGATAATAGAGAGATGTAATGTTTAATCTTATTTTAAATCCGTGCTCCGATTACCAACCCATTCACCTTGGGTACAGTTTTTCTCTAGTCGCCCTATCAAACCCGTTACTTTTAAATGTGACTAATTTTTAAAAAAGCTGAGAAAGAAAACAACTTCTCCACTAAAGTCCTTCATCCTCAAACCTATCCCAGTACCCTCTCCATTTCTTTGACAACTCCGCTAAATTATGATTTACCAAATTCTACACAATACTTCAACTAAGACCAATTAATTAATATTTCACAACCTACATTTTTGGCATTCAATGTTCTGCTTTGTCCCTCCCTCACCCTGACCGACCGGCCGACCTCACCTCCCTCACCCTGACCGACCGGCCGACCTCACCTCCCTCACCCTGACCGACCGGCCGACCTCACCTCCCTCACCCTGACCGACCTCACCTCCCTCACCCTAACCGACCAGCCGACCTCACTTCCCTCACCCTGACCGACCGGCCGACCTCACCTCCCTCACCCTGACCGACCTCACCTCCCTCACCCTAACCGACCAGCCGACCTCACTTCCCTCACCCTGACCGACCGGCCGACCTCACC
>NC_057725.1:14781992-14805180 GCF_004010195.1 Chiloscyllium plagiosum
CTCTCCCCGACTCGCCCCCCTCGCCCCGTCCGATCGCACCCCCCTCACCGCCAAACCGACCGACCTCGACCTCACCTCCCTCAGCCTGACCCTCCCTCAGCCTGACCCTCCCCAGCGCACTCACCTGCCCAGCGGCCGTACTCTAGCAGCCTGATCCTGCTTCCAAACACGAAGGCCTTCGCCCCATTCAGCAGCCTAAAGGCGGTCTTCAGTGACAGCCAGGTCACGGTGGCCACGCCGAGCCAGTAAAAGACCTGAACAGCCGGCAGCGATCCGAGAGGCACCATCATCTCCAAGTGCAGCTCCTGGCATCGGCCGGAAATACACGCCCAGCTTCCGGCAGGCGCCCATTGGCTTACTTACCTCCGATATCCTATTGGTTGGGAGGTACGTCGATCGGTCCGAGGGGCCCGTTATGAGCGTCAGCTCCACCTCCGCCGATGCATTGTGGGATTTGTCGTTTTCACCCACAACTACCACCGTGGACACGCTGCTCCTTAGAACTACAGGTCCCACAATCCAAGGGTAACAGCAAATTCACGCCGCTACAACAGTCTTCTCGTGAGATCTCACGAGCCTAGAAACACGGAAGTGGTAGCTTTAATCACAACATGTGCTACATTTATTAAAAATATTTAAAAGATACACAAAATATTCAGGCCAAAATTGTGGGGTAATGATAGAAATTATTTCTTGCAAACAATTCTCTTTTCACAATAAATGTCATTTTGTCCAACAATCTGTACTTCATATTTGAGCAAGCACACTTTTAAAAACATTTCATTGCAAACATTGATTTTAGACAGTATTAGTAATGTTATTTAACTTGAAAATTTATTTTTCGAAATGTGTTGTATATTTTATCATCTGGAATGTGGAGACGATAATTTGAAACTGACATTTACAACTATCTGTTACTACAAGTATTTTAAGAAGTTGCAGTATAAATTTAAAATTTATCTTTTGAAACAAACAATACACTGATCTTTCTACATTCTACCTAAAAAACGAAAAATAATATGTGAAATGTGTTTTGTTTCATTATAAAACACCTAAGTGCTTTTTATAATATGGGCATTTTCTGAGGTAAAAATAATGTATTCTAAAACAATAAATTATTATTTGTATTATATTTTGAAACCTATTTTCTGATATTATTTGTTGAATCTTATATTCTAGTGTGTTTCACGATATTGCAAAGCATTACAGAAAATATATCTCCATTTTTGTGTTTCATCATCTTTCTAATTCAATACAAACTCAAATTGTTCATTTGCAGTTTTATTTGTCTTTAAAGAATAATATTTCTTTCACTAACTAATAGAATAATACAACTGCCACAAACAATGCTATAAAACTATGAGAATGGAAAAACATATTACCTGAGCTTCTCTATTTTCATTAGTTTTGAACTACCAGGTTTTTGTTAACATTCCAATTAAGAAATAATTACTCCGGAAATAAAGAAATGTACATTTAATTAATGACAATTATCCTGCTTTATAAAAAAAATTGTCCAACTTTTAATAACTACGGACTTTTAGAACAACGAAAATACAGTATTTAATCAAATGCAGCACAAGCTGCAATGTGATCTATATTGCACTAACATCGACAAAAGAGTAATAACGGCAAGAATTTATCAATTATAGATATTTTATACAAATATGTAAAATAATTAACTGAGTACTTTTCTTTATTGCCAATTAATTAATAGTGCAGTTCTGTATGTTTACAGTAAACTCATTCTGGATATTTGAATAACTTATGAATAAAATGTTTATAGGTTTGGTTTCTGACAAGAATATTATTTATATTCCATTGAAAGAAAATAGGCTTAAAGACATATTCTGCCCTTTTTTAATGTTCTGAACAATACAGAATGTAGCATTCACGACAGCATCACATTTTACTGCATCTTTTATAATTCTGTATTCCTTATCAAAACTTGCACAAATGTAAAATTTGCAGTAATAATTTAAAGTAACTATTGCTTAACAGTCCAATCACATTTGATTACTTTTAAAATAAAATATTTATTTTAACCAAAATACATAAAAGCATATTCCAGTTTTAGGAAAATACCTGCCAACATTTACCTCAGATATTGTGATATATGTCCTCGCTTTTATATCAAATAGCAAGTTTATTTTTCTGTCTGTCTCTTTCCATTTCCTCTGAATAACATAATACAATCTAAACAAAACTTCTATGACAGAAATAACCATTTCTGATACCTCGTAGTGATCCACACAATTAAAATTATAAATGAAAAACATAGCAAGTTATTACTTCATACCTCAACATCATTACAATAAATATTGTATTTATTCCATTCTAGTATTCTCTTTGCAAATGAAACTAATAAATGCCGATTTCTGTTTTTGAATATAGGTATTTAAATATACCACAAATTGCCTAATTTACCAGCATTTTCTAAACCTTCGTACTTTCTCTTACAATGAGGCCTTTTTGATTAAACATTTACACTCACCAGATTTGTAATGTTACGCATTTCATTTTCCTTTTGATAACAACAAATATTTTAGTGTTATTCAAACAGTTGTAACCCCCACAATAAACCATTAGGGTTTAAACATATTTTAATCTTGAGCTACAGTAAAATAAATAGTCAGATTCTCATTTAAACCTGATAGCTTTTTACTGTCATTATTTCCACTTTTAGAATAAAAAATATTTACCTACAGGTTGAGTCAAATATTCAACTTGGATAGAATCAATTGTCTATAGAATCTTTTGCTTTAACCTGCAATATTACTTACATTTTAATTTAATATTGTAATCCTTGTTCAGTAAAATAAAAACTCTTTTCCATTAAAGAACACATATTGCTTTCATTTATAAAAGATTTTAGGGTATGAACTCTCCTACTCAGGAGTAGGAAAACATGTCCAAAGGAAAGTAAATAGCTGAAATTTTGTTTTTAAAAAATATGAGCTGCTTATATATAGAGAGGGGTAATAAAAAAGTATCTTTTTTTTCCTGATGCTGTAAATGAGAAAATAATTTCATTTTAATATAATACTAATCTGGCAGAGCAAAATTCATATCCGTTTTAAGAAGTAGACATATTATGTTGCACATAAATTACACACTTACAAATTATATCATGTGTGGGTATTTTATACTGTATATAAGACCAAGGTTAAAGTATCTTTATTACTGGAGACAAATATTGGTTATTTAATTTGCTAATAAAAGAATGGAAGATCTAAACATTTGACAGATTCCAATGAAGTCATAATTGTTTGCTTTTATCAGTCAATAAAGAGGATGTACGAGTGCTGATCATTTGTTTAGTCAAATATTTGATTAAAATAGTTTATTAAAAAAAATGCTTTAACATGCAAGTCAAAGCTTTATTTCCTATCTTAGAGCTAAATATAATATGTGGTATATTCATCCCATCTTTTGAAATCTTTTATGTGTTTGTTATTTTTAAAAAATCTATATCTAGAGAAAATAATGCAAAAGGGTAAGACAGGTTAAGTGCATGGCTCACGTGGATAACAAGCCATTTTAACAGTATCTGTTCTTAAATGTATTTTTAAGAAATTTGGCAGCACCATGCTCAAGTCTCTTTGTTTATAAAGAAGTTCATAATAATTTGCATACTTATAAAACTCAAAGGACAAAGAAAGGAAGAAATTTCAATATTTTCCCTTCCAATTTTATCATAATTTCTCTTCTTGTCTCATTAAAGTGATTTTTAAAAAAAAGTATCATTTGTTGGATATTCCCAACCCTTCCGAATCCCTTCAAAGAATTATTCTCCATACATGATTCAAGACAGTGAGCACCAGGAGACCTTTGACCATGAGAAAGCACATTACAGATACAGTATATCATGTATTGAACTTTGTCAATGTCAATGTACAATAAGATGTTAGTTGGGGGGTGTCCATGGACAAAGATCAAAAGCAGGGCCCTCATTAGAATATTCACATTCCTATTTTGGGCGTAATACAGACAATCTGAGCATTAAGACTTTTCTAAGGTCAGCAAACTCGGGAGTGGATCTTCCTGCTCTGTGTGATTTATTAACAAACTATATGATGTTGTTACCTTCTGATCAATTACGGAGGTTAGAGATATCATGCTTAAGATTAATTACTGATTGTACATTAGTTTGAATATAATAATTTACACATTAACACTGCAATATATATGCTGTAATATATGATTATTTTTGCAATGTTAAAATTTTTAATCAGATTTGAGGCATTCCAATTATATTTATTGAAGTTGACACATCACTTATATATTAATTTTAATTTAACTTTATCTAAAGAGTTATTTGCACAGATTTGAAATCACAGTATGGTTAACACTAAAAAAAATCGCTAATATGTGATGTGGTTTGTTGAAACAAATAAATGCAAAAGTCAAGTTGAAGGTGTGCAACATATTACTTGATTCTTTATCTCATTCAGTTAAGCATTGTTATGACATTACATGGGATATTAAGGTATTTTGTATCATACGATATTTCTTTTTCAAGAATTACAACAGTACTTCATCTGATGTCATTGTCAGCTTAAAAACATTAGTTATGCAATATGTATTGAAGAAAAGAATATAGTTTAATAATGGCAAAGGGTTAAGATAAACAACATAAGATTGACATTCACTGAAAATTTATCAACAGAGATTTAGGAAGGAAATTATGTCATGCTATGTTAAAAAGTGTATGTTGTGCTCAGAAATGTTAGATTTATGAATCAAAACTAAATAAACAGCACAAAGCAAAGATAAATAAGTCAATGGATGAATGGATAGTTTGATAAATAGATAGATAGATAGATAGATAGATAGATAGATAGATAGATAGATAGACAGACAGACAGACAGACAGAAAGACAGATTTAAGTTCTTTTCTTCTTTCGGTCAGCATGATATTTGGTAGTGGCTGACATTATTTAATTCCAAGCAATTTCTTGGTCTTTTGGTTAGAAATTATTGCCTTAGAACTATGATTATATAATATGTAATATACTATCCATTATTCATTCCTGTCCCTGGTTTGTATTGTGACCAAAACGTAACATTACTGAATTAATTACTTAACAAATGAGTTTGTTTAATCCATCGTAAGCAGAATATGAGTTATATCAGTTTTGATATACTCTGGATGTTCTCTAACTATTCCACACCCCATAAGAATGTGATTGCAATTTACCAAATTGTAATGTAAACAAAAAATCCTCTGCTCTTTGTATATTTTTACAGTTGGAGGGGAAGTATCTTTATTCTCTCAAATTATTGATATGAGATTACTTGACACCACAAGAAAAAATAATTTGGAGTGACATGTCTCTAAAGAACGTGTAGTCCAAAAAGGAATGCATTTGTTTTTCAGGATTAGTCAAACATACAATTGGGGCAGGTTGGGACTGAGCAATTACTAGATGTAATAAAGCAGCTTTATCTCCTTTATATGAATTGTGTTTGACCAGTCCTCTGTTTTGCATTCTGGACAAATAATTGACAGAGACTTAATTATTTCGTCATTTCTGATCAAAATATGAGATTCCTATCAGAAGAATTACACTATAGAACTTTTTTTTAAAAAAAATCATAAATACCTACACAGTAATTTTAAATTACCACCAAATTTTGTTGGGCATGACCCTACATATTACTTAGCCAATACTTCCTTTGACTTTTCAAATCATATAACTTAAACATGCAATTCGATGATATGGCTGAATTGTAGCCTATATTCTCTCTGCTTTAGTTTCTCCTTTCCTTTTTACTACTGTTCGCTTAACACCTAGCACCGATATTGCAAGATATGGCCATTTATTATCTACCATTTTATTGTAATTTGATATTTTCTTCTTTATGTTTGGTAGTAGCCAACATTCTCTAATTCAAAGTAGTTTGCTGGACTTACAACTTGAATATATTCCCTTTAAAACAGGACTTTGTAAATTCAGGAGAATTTACCATTCTTTTCTTCCCTGGTTTGTGTTGTGATCAAAGTTAACATTACTGAATTAAGTATTTAATAAATTACAAATTTCTAGCTAAATAGTGGATTTGTTTAATTTATAGTAGAATGGAGCTGTCATTGTAAATAAAATCTGAATTGTATCATTTTTAACACATTGACACAAATTGTCTTATTATTAATTATCTATTCTGGTAATAATCATGCTCCTGCACAGAAGAGCTAACTTGCCTAAAGTACAAATATGTAAAACAGAACATTACATTTATTAGTTCTTAAAAAGTTTATTTATACTAAATGTTTGAATGGAAAAGATATCATTCAATATACTCCAACTCCTTGAGACACCTCAAAAATTCAATTTGATCTTACAAAATGAATTTCAATTATGTCTATCATATATGTTGCTAATATTTACCTCTTAGGATTATTTATATATCGACACTTTTCAAAGCATAAAACAATCTTGGATGTAGAGTTGTAGCAAACTCTATTTTAAAATATGTCCTCTTTTTCTCAACTTTAAACAAGGTGTTATAATATCTTCCTGATCCTAATTACTTTATTTCATGCAAACATCTAAAATTTGCAAACAAAATAAGGTTCCTTTCCTGTGCAAAGTAGCATTTAATTGTTGTTTGTTTGAGAAAATATATTTGATATCAATTTAGACATCAGTTTACTAATTGGGGAATATTCTTCATTTTAACCAAGGCAGTAATGTGCCAATTAGTTTCTATTTTGTTTACTGCGTGAGAAATGGCAATATTTTAACATGTAAGCATCACGTTCTTTTTGAAAACTGACCTTACCTGAATTTTACAGCAATGTTCTGCTTTCAAAGTTGTCACAAACATCATAGACAGGTAAGATCTTTCTTCTATTGAAGGTGATGAGATAGAAATAAATGTCCTGCATGGAAAAATAAGGAAGATATATTAGTTAACAGAAAGGAAAAGCGAACATTGAAGATAAACTATACTACATGAAAGCTAAACAGAGTCATTTTCAAAAATATGTACTCTGCTTTGAGACATTTTGTTGCAAAATGCAAACACTCTGATGCATTCATTTAAAATTGAAGATTTTTATGCATAACCTAACAAGAAAAGTTGATATATTTATTTCAGGACATGCCTATTCTGGTGAATTTAGTGACAAATTCCAAATATAAGCACTTCTGTAGCCTAAACAAGGAAATAGTTTTAATTGTTAATGTTATTTTGTTTTTACCTTTGTATACAGGGAGTGAATCAAATCTTTAATACAATAGTTACTTCATTACCTTTTGCACAGGTGCATATCACGATTTTGACAAAATAAGTTAAATTGCATAATTCAGGTTGATTTAGGACATAGCGGTGTGTGATGGTTTTGAACTTAGTTTCCATTCATATACTGTTCTATGATCCTTAACATTTTATAGGTCTCATCAGGTGGGTCTAAAAATGCAATATATTAAATGCATTCACTATCTATACTTGAGCATTTAAACTATCCAGTTGAAGAAATGTAAGTCATTACTAATAAAAAAAGAACTATTTTATGAATTCAACTTAAATTAAGACTATCATCTACTAATGCATAAAATGTAATAGATTTTGCTTCAAATACTATTGGTTAAAATGGGGAAGAAGAAATAATCTAGGAAATTCTACACTATATTAACATAACTAAAGCTTCTGACAATGTCAAGTCACATTATCTATTTTATTTCATGCAAGTAGTTTATACAGTTTGATCAATCCAGTTTAGAAAATAAATTGCATTAACTGTTACATTTCAACTTGGTCAAGCTTTCTGCAGTATTACTTATTTAAGTACAACACAACACACAATGTTTATGCCTCGAATTAGCTTCCAGATATGCTAACTTTGTAAATATGTGAACACCATTGTGTAGATTAGGGAAAATAACAAAATGGAGTACTACCAAGGTAGCCTGTGGTGCATGCAGAGATAATACCAGGATAGAAAGTTATTGTTTACAAGACTATGGCAGGAATGAATAGTGGTAAATATCATATCCTTTATATCTTAATAATTAAATACAGTACTGGTTAGGCAGTTCATTGGACAGAAATATGATTATTCAATATACATTATGTTTATCTAATATCAATTCATGTGAGCATGTATCTTCTGAAAGCTGGAATAATATCTGGTCACCTCACTAACATTCAGATTGCATAAATAATGTCAACTCAAATATTAAGAATCATTAAAGACAAAAGACTGACAGCTACAGTATTAATTTCATAAATTTTATAATGCAATACAATACAATATAGCATAGGGTCAGGCCTTTCAGCACACCAAGACTTGCGCCGATTCCTTGTTCTTATTTAGACCCACTACTTATTGTCCAGGTGCGGTTTCTATACCTCTGTTCACCTCCTGTTCATGGCTCTATCAAGATATGCCTTAAATGTTGCTAATGTGCATGCTTCCATCACCTCCACTGGCAATGGGGTCCAGGCAGCCTCCACACACAGTGTGAAAAAGTTTCCCCACACTTCTCTCCTAAGCTTTTCCCTTATCACCTTGAACATGTGTTTTCTTTCCATCCCGGGAAAAAAAAACCTCTGAATATATACCCTATCTGTGCCTCACATAGTTTTGTAGCTCTCCAACAGATAGCCCCTCAGCCTCTGTCTTTCCAGTGAAAACAATCCTCATTTTTCTAACAACTGTAACTAAAATCCTCCAGCCCTGGCAACAGCCTGGGAAACATTCTCTGCACCCTCTCCAAAGGATCCATGTCCTTCTGTTAGTGTGGTGACCAGAACTGTATGCAATATTCCAAATAAGGCCTCACCAAAGTTTTGTACAGCTGTAACATAGCTTGCCAAGTTTTATATTCATTGTCCTGACTGATGATGGCAAGCATGCTGTATGCCTCCTTGACCATCTTATCTACCTGTGTTGCCACTTTCAGGGATCTGTGGACTTGTATGCCCAGATCCTCTGGACGTAAATGCTCCTAAGGGTTCTGCCATTGATTGTACAGTTCACACTTGAATTTGATCTTCCAATCATCACCTTGCATTTGTTCGGATTAAACTCTATGTGCCATTTCTCTGTCCAAACCTGCAATCTATCTATATCCTGCTGTATCCTTTGATAATCTTTTTCAGCACCTGCAACTCTATCAATTTTGGTGCCATCTGCAAGCTTACTAATCAGACCACTTACATTTTCCTCCACCTACATATATTATAAACAACAAAGGTCCCAGCACAGATGCCTGCAGAACACCACTAGTTACTGATCTCCATTCTGAAAAGTACCCTTCCACCGCTAATCTCTGTCTTCTATGACCAATTCAGTTTTGTATCCATCTAGCCATCTCAGGATTCCATGAGATTCTACCTTCTGTACCAGCCTGCCATGAGGTACCTTATCAAGTGCCTTACTAATGTTCATGTAGATAACATCCACTACCCTTCTCTTCTGAATCATTCTTGTTACTTCCTCAAAAAACAAAATCAAAGAAACTTAACATTCTGTTTAGAATTTTAAAAACTTGCAAAAATTGTTATTTAATGTAAACAGTTAATAAATAAAATTGGACCATGAAGATATAATTTGTATGGTATAGAAAACTGAGGCCAATTTTGAAAGAATTGTTGTACCTGTGCATTTTGAATCTGAAATCTAAGGAATTTTGGAGAGTGCATGAAACAGAATTGGGAATGTGGCAAAAGCAACTGTATCAATGTGCTGAAGGCTGACCTGACCAGAAATGGACATTAGATGCCCTGGCAGCCATGTCATTCCATTTCTGAAATAGGAGACCCTCCTTATACAAAAAAAAGTGAAAATAAAGTGTTACATATAGCGTGTTTTATCATTTAGAAGGTCAAACATTATGGTACTGTAATATCAATGAAAATGCAAAAACTGTACCACAATTTAAATAATGTTGGATCTTGGAAATCTGAAAAGAAAACAGAAAATTCTGGAAATATTTGGCAGGTCAGGCAGCACCTATAGAGAGAAACAGCGAGTTAATGTTTCATGACTGTGATCTGTCATCATGTACTATGCAAGGTTTGTGAAGACTTGTACTACATGTACAATCATGTACTATATTTTACTTAAACCTATGAAGATTATAAACAATCTCAAATTTATTATTTAAAAATCTTACCTCAAAATATGAATATACAAATGCTTACCTAAAAACAACATTTGCAACAAGGTAAATTATGCTGTTGCATTAGTTTCAAAACAAGTTGGTTCTAACTCCAATAGCAAATTGTTTTTCTGTGTTTGATCATGGGATGTGCGCATTGTTGGCCCACATTTAATACCCATCCCTAATTGCTACTTGAACTGTCTGGCTTATTAGTACCATTTCAGAGGACAGTTAAGAGTCAAGTATATTGCTGTGGGCCAGGAGTCTCAACTCTTGCACAATCACAGAACCATTACGGTGCAGAAGGAGGCCATATCGTGTATCATAACTATATCGACTTTTCAAGTTAGCATTACTACCTACTATCAATCTCCTGCTTTATCCCCATACCTCTGAACATTATTTTTATTTAAATCATCATCCAAGACCTTCTTGAATGCCTCAATTAAACCTGCCATGACACATTTCCAGGCAACTACTCTCTGAGTGAAAACATTTTTCTCAAATCACCTTTGCTTCTTGTGCATATAATTTTAAATCTGTGTTCTCTCGTTCTTATGATGAGCATCCAGAACAGGTAAGAACAACAGTTTTTATTCCCTAAAGAGGGACATGATAGTCTAGTGGCAATGTCACTAGACTGTTAATCCAGAGACCTGGGCAATGTTCTGGGAACATGGGTTCAAGTCCCACCATGGCAGAATTCATTAAAATTGTGAAGTTAAGGGTCTAATGATGACCATGAACTGATTGTTGGAAAAAACCCATCTGGTTCTTTAATGTCTGTTAGGGAAGGAAACTGCCAGCCTTACCTGGTCTGGTCTTCACGTGACAATGTGATAAACAAGGCATAGAAAAGATAATTCCTCATGTGGTGAAATCTGATACAAGAGGTCATGTTTTAGCACAATCGGCAGCAGATTTAAAACAGCAAGGAGAAGACATTACTTCTCTCAAATGATTGTAAATCTGTGGAACTCACTACCCCACTGTGCGATGGATACTAGGACATTGAGTAAATTTAGGGGAGGGATAGATTTTTAATTAGTAATGGGTTGAAGGGTTATAGAGAAACCCACAGCAATGTGGTTAACTCTTTACTGCTCTCTCTCGGGGCAATTAGGGATGGGCAATAAATGCTGGCCTAGCCAGCGATACGCTCATCTTGTGAATGAATAAAAAAAATTATTAACCAAATGAGTTTTTACAGCAACTGACAATGGTTACATGGTCACCATTCAACTAGCTCTACATTCCAGATATTCATTGTTTTAAGTTTTGCTATGGTGGGATTCAAATCTCTATTTCAAGAGCAATTGCTTAGATCTCAGGATTACTAGTCCACTGTCAAAATCCACCAACCCACCACCTCACCAAGTTATATTTCATAGGTTGCCTTTTGAAACATAAGAACTGTGAGCATGAATAGGCAGTTGCTGCTGAGCCTGCTCTGCTATTTAATATGCTCATAGCTCGGCCTCAACTCCACTTTTCAGCCCTTTCTCTATAATCCTTCAACCCAATACTGATTAAAAATCTATCTT
This sequence comes from Chiloscyllium plagiosum, assembly GCF_004010195.1. Lineage (NCBI taxonomy): Eukaryota > Metazoa > Chordata > Chondrichthyes > Orectolobiformes > Hemiscylliidae > Chiloscyllium > Chiloscyllium plagiosum. The sequence continues at coordinate 14,793,652 of NC_057725.1, forward strand.
CTCCTTGAATTTACTCAATGTTACAGTGTCTACTGCACTTTGGTGTAGTGAATTTGACAGATTCGCAAAAGGAATAATTTCTATTCTTTACTGTTTTGAATCTGCTGCCTCTTATCCTAAAAGTATGACCTCTTGTTCTGGGCTGCCCCATAGGAGGCATCATCCTTTCTATGCCTACTTTGTCAATTCTCTTTAGCATCTCCTATACCTCAATTAAGGTACTCTTAATGTAGTTCCCCTTTAATGAACCAGATGAAACATCCCAAGGTGCTTTACAGGAGGATTAAAAATGAAGACAGCAAGTCACAAAATGAGACATTAGGTCAAATGATCAAAGACTTGGACAAAGAGATATGTTCTAAGGACTGTATTAAAAGAGGAGAATGAAGGAGAGATGCAAAGAGGTGTGGGGAGGGAATTGAGGCCCAGACAAGTGAAGACATGGCTACCATTGATTGAGCAATTATAATTGGGAGTCCACGAAAGGTTAGATTTAGGGATGGCGGAGGGTTATGAGACTGGAAAAGATTGCAAAAATAAGGGGGGAAAGACATGTATGGATTTGAAAGTGAGGATAAGAATTTTAAAATCGGGAACCAGTGCAGGTCAGCAAGCACATTGGAACAGGTCAGGAAAGATGGCTAGTATTCTATTAAATGTTAAATGTCTTTCTTTAGATGATTATATGTGACGTCTTGTAAACAATTGATACATACTGCATAATAGACTATATACACTCTTACATATACTTGTGATTATTTAAATATTTATGCAATTCCTACATTGCAACAATGCCTAAACTTCAATATTATTTCATCAGTTGTAACTCCTTTTGGGATATTACGAGATGGTTAAAAAGTGCTATACAAATGCAAAACTCTATGTTCAATCATGACTGGCATATGATCTCTTCTCAAACAGTAAAGATGGTTTTATTGATTATTCATAGGTAAATTTTCACTATATTTTCTGGATAACATCTTTGTGTTTGCTGTGATTAATTTGAATCGTTTGGTGCACTACTTTACATAGACAACAGTTCAAGAAGATGCTACTCAAAGATGGTAATAAAATCATGACCTAGCCAGAAATACCCAAAACGAAATAAATAAATGGCAATAAATTTACTGCAGATATGGGTTCTAGGTAGGTACCAGGAACAAAGCATTTTACATCATATTAAGCTTGCTTCCTGCATTATTTAAGTTTTTTATTAATGTGGTCTTCATGAAATGGTCTTATTTAGGAACCAATCTCTCTAAACAGTAAAAAGAAAGCTTTATTTTGAAAATGAAGCATTATTCTAAGATCAATCACAGCCCTTATGTATATGGTTATGGGACTGGTGATGTTAACCCATATAAGTAGTCAGAACCTGCAATGGTTAACTTTATTAGGGTAAAGATGAATGATCTTAGAAAACACAATGATTTGTTGCAATAGTGACTGAGGACAATGAGTGCGATTAAAAGATGTTTACTTCCACAATTCAATTTGAAATAAAGTTTGTTGCTAAATCTAGTGATTCATTCCCATGTTATTTTTTTCCAATAATCTTCATTATACATCTTCTGTTGGAATTTGGAAATAACCAAGGGGGCAACATTTCCCTTCATTTCTTGAATCTAAACTCTCCTTGTTTTAGTCCCCATGTACACAACAGCTCCCTGATCTGATACCACTTGAAGGCCTGACAATGTCTATGTCTCCTAAAAGTCATGCTACTGAACTTCAACAAGGAGGCTTTCAACGCTAATTTTCAGGAATAAAACATGTCTCATTACTTATAGCCCACTAACAGGTACATCTGCTTTTCCTTGTACATTATTTTATCCCCTTTGAGCGAAAAGCAGACAATTGGTCAATGGCCTCACTTTGTTTAACTTCCTAATTCGATTTCGCCAAGTATTTAACATGAAACGCCGCCGGTGAGAAAGTTTTCTCCACCGAAGCGTGTGCAATATGCACATAGACACACACACGCACATTCTTTTAAGGTAAAATTGTCCGTAAAAACGCCCTGTTCCTGCTCTTGAAGCTCGCTGTGATTTGGAAATAGACACGCTTCTGTTCCTACTTTACCTGAACCGTGTTTAAATACATTTTAATTTTAACTGTTTATCTCTACCGAGGCAGAATAAAAGCGAGAAACGCGTGACTGTAACAGTTATTGTGGAGTTTTAAGAAGAAATACGGCTGGAATATGATCGAGAGTTATAGACACCGCCGCGCACGCTGCCTCTCGATCCTGGTTCACTGGCACGCTTTCCTCTGCTTATTAATTGAGAAAGTTTGGGCAGTTTCTTGCATTACTCTATTTTGCATGCCTCCATATTTCTACAAAATAAAGAAAAGGGATTCTAAAATAATTTAAAAAAAGAAAACCAGGGTTGTGGTGTGCGGTATTGATATGAAAGGATGCAACTCTAAGCGTTACCCAGCCATTTTGTCGGCTCTTTTCAACACAGTCCGTGTTTGACACACACTGAACATAAAGTATTTATTGCTGTGGTGAAGCTGAATTGATGCTGTTTTCATGAACTTTTTTTTTCTTTCCCCCCCCTTCCCACCCCCCACCTTGAAAATGAAGAAATGTGTTCTCATTTATTGTGGGAGTCCCCAATGACTGAAGAGGTGTTGCAATGAGGGAAAGTTTGTATTTTGGAAAAGGGGGGTGGGGTGGGGTGGGGTTGGGGGAGGGGGGGGGGTCGAGTAAGGCCTGGAAATAAGGGACTGGAGTGGTGGGGTAATTGGTGAGGCGGGGCTGTGGTTGGAGTCAGGGAGGGTAAGAGGTTAGGAGAGGGTTGGGGTGGGTATTGGCAATGGTTCCCAAACCCCCACCACCCCACTCCCCCCCCTCCCCAACAGCCCTCGCTGGTGCTGGGCAAAAGGGAGCTGCGGTCGATCCACAATGAGTCCGGTCCTTTCGGTGCCGCTGTACGGCGGCTACCCTCAGTTCCAGCAGCGTCTCTCTCTCTCTCTCTCTCTGTGTGTGGTAAATCTTCGATGAACGCGTCCTCCGCGAATGCTTTTTGGGGTAAGGGCTTCCCGGTTACAGAGTCACATACAGCAAGCCCAGACCGCAAAAAGATTCGAGAAAGACAAAAAACAAAAATCAGCTGGGGTGGTGGTGGTGAGGAGGGGCGGGGGGGTAGGTTTGGGGTGGGGGGGTAAGTGAAAGGGAAGCTGCCAATAACAATAACAAAAATCAAGGCTCCGAGCAAGACGAACGGGATCTTGGCTTTTTTGTAGATGGTCCTCTCGATCTTCAGCTGGAGCCGTTGTTTGGCGCCCAACACGGTTTCCCCCCCTCCACCTTCACCCACCCCCTTTCCATCCATCCATGCTCCCTCCTTCCACGACGCGTATGGAGCTCCCCCCACCCATCCATCGCCTCACTGAAAAGAGCCAGGTTTCCCCCTTCCCCACCCTCACAAATCTTCTCTGAGACACTGCTTCCACTCATCAACTCCACTTAGTGCTGGAGCAGGAACTGCCTCCTGGTGTTTTAAACAGATAGAGAAAGGGAGGGAGGGTAGACAGAGAAAAGGCAGGGAGAGGGAGAGAGAGAGGAAAAAAAGCGAGAGAGAAGGGTATTTCTATGGAGTGATGGAGAGACGGACTTGAATCCTCACGATCTGTTTCCAAGTGTAGTCTGTGCTGCAGACTTGGTGTCGCTGCGTAAAGGAGGTAACGCTGCCCCGACCAGTAAATAAATAGAGACCGGCGCGCAAGCTCATTGGTCTCCACCGAATCGTCACCGTCCAATCCCGAAAGAGCTCATTTCAAGGGCCCCCCTTTCAAAACACACACACACACACACACATAGACACTCAGATACATAGACACAGAAAGATACATAAACACCCACACAGACAGATCCATAGACACAGACAGATACATAAACGCCCACACAGACAGATCCATAGACACAGAAAGATACATAAACACCCACACAGACAGATCCATATACACAGACAGATACATAAACGCCCACACAGGCAGGTCCATAGACACAGGAAGATACATAAACACACACACAGACAGATCCATAGACACAGACACATGGACACAGCCAGATACATAAACACACACAGGCAGATACATAGATACACACATAGACACGGAGAGACACATAAGCACACACTCATATACAGATACATAGACACACGTAGACACACAAACAGACACATAGACAAACACATAAACAGACACACACATAGGCACAGACACACTCTTCGGGGCATACAGGCGAGTCAGGCACATAGACAGACACACACAAAGGCAGAGACATGCACAGAGACACACACACACAGGCAGAGACAGGGACACAGGCAGAGACATGGACAGACACACACACATGCTCCCAATGAAACAGGTTCAGGCCAGGCTTGAACCTTACTTGCCCCCACCCCCTTCACAGCGCCTGACGAGGGTGCCCGGCTTCCCCAGAACATTTGTCCGGCTCGCCTTCGTGTCCACCACGTCCAGTCTTCACCATGTCTCCATCCCACAAAACAGCAGCATCTGGGGACGGGGAAGGAAAGGGGTGCAATCAAAATAAAACTGCCTGCTGCCCCTGCTTGTGCACAGAGAGCTCTCGCAGCTTCCTATCATGACCCGTCAAGGAACAGCCTTTTGTTCCCCAGCAGGAACTGTGCATCTTTTTGCAGGAAAGGCACCGCCGTGGTCATAACCAGGAGAGCAGGTGAAGTTTGTAAGAATCCTCAGTGACTCTATGCTGCGGGACGCTGTCCTTCCACTTGAGCATGGTGTGTTAACAGTTTGCTTCTTTTCGAAAACCAAACAGTGCAAGAAGTATCCATCCAGGCCACCACAGGAATATTAACAACAAAACAATACAAATGCATCTTCGCAGTTTATAACCACTCTCGAGATTACTATGGCAATATGACGGTTGACTGTGAGCCACTAACGTTTGCACCACAAACGATAATGAACCTAAAGGTTTACAATTGTTTTGAAAAGTCTTGATCTGACTTACCTCTGTCTTCCGCTTTCATTCCTGGATTTCGCACGTTCAGCAGCGAATGTAAACTAAAATTCCTCTCACCCACAGAAAGTATATAAGTTATTATATTGTGTGGGAGGGTCACGATCTTGGTAATTAGGTATTCTAGGACCAATCTTCTGGTCCTATGGAGGATAATAAAAGAAAGCGCGATCGGATCGCCCGGTTGCACTGCAGTCCTGTTGGCAAAGTTCTGATTGGGAGCCTTTCATTTGGGGATGTAGCGAGTAAGTCACGATTTTCTTCAGTTGCGAGTGAACTGTGACTGGACCCATGACGCATCCACGCAGATTACTCACTTCACAGTCACGACTTTGAAGCCATGCTGTGGAAAAATTACGCCACTCTGAATTAGTTAATTCACTCCGAATCCTGGACGAGTCTCGCTGTGGAGTAAGCCAAACACTGGGGAAAGCGACCTTGGTTTGTTTTTAATGGAAGGCGACGCTGGGAGTTGGTCGGGATGCCTGTATTACTGCACGTGTTTTATTTTCAGTCTGCACCATCGGCTTGTAAACACAGCGCCTCGGCACTCGATCCCACACAGATGCCGGCTGGTGAACTTTGGCGCACATTTGGTGCCTTGCAAACGCGGCAGGTCGGTTCAAAAGGTGGGTGTTGGTGTGGGTTAATCAGCATGTGTTTGTTTACAGAATATAATGATACCTGTAAATGCAGATCGTCTGTTGTCTCTTCATTAGCTCGTGCGTCTCTGTGTGTGTGCCTGACGACTAGATTTGTGCTTCACTGATGCATCTACCTCATCATCCTGCTATCTACGTTCCTGTTCACTGGGTCTAATTGCATACTGACAACATCAAGGCTGCCGCCGATACTGGATAAGTAGAAACATACAGGAGCTCAATTTAGGATTGCACCAATGCAGAATGCGCATCACCGCCTGTATAAATTAATCTAATTTTGACATTCAGATAGATCTTCATCCATCTGTCGTAGAGTTCGTCAAGTCTAAACACACAGTACGAATTGTGCATGTCGAAGCAATTAACTTACAAGTGTTTGGCCGTTACATTAGTTCCCTGTATATCTTCACCACACTGTTGGGATGTTGACGACTTGTAGACCAAGTGAATGTCCGCTTGGTGAAGGGACGGGTTATACTATGTTCTGTTTGTTCATGTAGCTGGTATTCACAGGATATGTTCTATAATGTATATCAATAATGCAATAATCCGTTCCAGTGTTACTCAGAGCACCACTTCCCAGACAGAACTCTGGGTCAGGTGCAGTGGCAGCAGAGGCAGCAGAGGCAGCGCCGTTCAATACAATCAGTGCACACCACTTTCCCAAAACACCACAACTTAAATAGAGATTCCACCCACTCATCCAAACAGAATATCACTAAGAACAGAAAAGTGAGAGGGGAAGTATGTGATGATCGCGGTAAGAGCAGTGAGGAGACAAAAAATAAGAATGTGTGGGAGAAGAGGTTTTTTTAAAAAGCGTCCTATAGCCTCCTACTCTACAGAACATCATCCAGTAGGGAACTCAGAATTATAGGCGGGAAGAGCTGAAAAATAGACGCGTGTGTCAGTGAGTACAATGTTTAAGAGGCTGCATTCGATGTCTGCCTATAACTGACGTAAACGAAACATCAGAATAATGCCACAGCTTAGCAGGAAAGTCTTCAGTGCACCTTAAATGTTAATATTGCTTTTAAAACTTCAGAAGAGCTCAGAACTGTTTACAAAGTTGCTACAATTACCGTCTTCCGTACAGTATTTCTCCAGATGCTGCTCGCCCCCTCCTCCCAAACAAACAGATACGTCTACCATCACACCCAGTAACATTGGAGGCGCCAATCAGAAAGGGTGATATAATCGATTGTCAAAAGTGGAAGTGAGAACTGACTATTGAGAATTGATATTTGTTTTGCGGACATAGAGCGATTCTAAAGCATCGACTTACAATTCAGCATGAAGGAAGGACGGATTATATTTTTACGTTGTGTTTACTTTCACAGCTCCATCCGTCTTGTCCCAGAATCTGTTTTGCCCTCGAAGTTATGACAGTGCCACGTTAAAGCTGGCTCATTCTCGGGATCACGTTTGCTGAGAGTCTCAGCACCGCCGACAGAGAGCGGGTTCCAACTGATATTGATTCAGATATATAAGGATTCAGGGTGATCCTCCATCCACCTGCTGCCTACTCTCCACAATGAGTATCTCTTAGAAAGAAAAACACATGCAATGCGATCTACTTGTGAGCATATTCAGAGACAATTTTTTAAAAATGCATAGTAAAGCTTCACATCATTGTAGATACAAATATAACCTACCATCGCTTAGGATTCCTCTCCTCGGCAAAACAAAAGTATCCTATTAATTTTCTGATTGAGTTGCAAATATAGAAGTCGAAATCAGGTTTTCCTCCACCCGCGCTCTCTTTTTATGCAAGTAAATCCCTCCTTCTATTTCTGGAGTGCGATCAAACCCCGTGCTATTTTTAGCTTGCGGTCTCAAAAAAAACTACTCACAAAGGCATTTTGCTGCAACGTGACGTACAAACCATGAAATGAACACTGAGATTTTGATCCTTTACCATCTCTGCACCACTTGTATCTGGCTAGCTTTTAGTTACATCATTGCAGAGATTTCAAACCTTTCTACACTCTCCGGTCTCATTTACACATCTCCCCAGCTGTCTGGGTGTGTTGGGGCTTCGATCGTGTGCCCCCGGCTTTCAAATATATTTAGCGGTCCACCTTTCATTTTATTTGCATCTCGCACATTTGGATAATATGCAGCGCTTCCTTGCAAAACACTTCTGGGAAGCAACACTTTACAAAAATACATACAACCCCAGCTTTCTAACACGCCAGTCATTATTGTTTGGGTGTTTTTTTTTACCCCAAGGCCTTTCTTTACAAAATTTTATTTCTGTTTTCTCTGCAATTGAGGAATTAGGAGCAAAAGGTGGCTCTTTGGGCAGTGGGGTTGGAGCGATAAAGGGGAAGGAATGAGGGACTCTGTAGCTACCGTCTCCAGCCTGTGTGGAAATGGTGAGTTGGTACGCGTCAGTCTTATTCCATTGACGTCACGTTCACAGTCTCTTTAAGAGTCTCGGGGGTGATCCGAATGAGGATTTTTTTTAAAAATATGTTTCAGCGCCAAAACATTAGCATTAGCCTCTAGGCATGGGCATTGTAATCTAGGGTGTGCTGTGCCTGGTGTACCTCGCACGGTTTACACACTGCAGAAACAAGCCTGTGCCAGGAGCACATTCCCCCTCTCTCTTTTCAATCGAACTACAGCCAGATATTGATAAAGCGAGGTTAATTCTGTCTATTTGTCAGGCAAACAGCCCCGTCTCCTGCAGTGACGCAAATTACAAGAATCTTTGGCTCTGGCTTGCTACTTTTCAGCGCCCACGCATTCTGCCTGGGCTCCCACGGAATCAGCTCGTGCAGCTTTCCACAGACAAGACCCAGAATTAAAATTACACTGTGATTAAAATAAACCCCGCAGAACTGTCCACTCAGTGAGGAAGGAGCAGGCCAGCATTGTTCTTCCAATCCCAGTGAAACAAGTGACACAAATCTGAAAAAAAAAGACACAAATGTTCCTATTTGCACCAGTCAGGTTCCTCAATATGCAGTTTGACCATTCAAATTGATTCCTGCGTTTTTTTAAAAAAAGCCATTCTATCACACAAAGCTTTTTTTTAAAAGTCTCTCTTCTGTGTAGTAATTGAAGAAGGCTTTGCAAAGTACGGATATAAAACACGCTGATGGGTTTTCCGAAAACCGAATGCAGTGTCTTTAATCTAGCGATAGCCACCCCATCAAATATGTTTCCCGTTCACAAATATGATAAACAGCACATTATCGCGTCAATCTTTGGACCACTTGGGAAAATACACAACTGTCAATAAACAATTCAGGATAACTTGGGAAGAAGCAGTAGGGCTACTTAAGTCGACCTGAAATCCTTGTTCTGACAGAGCAAAGTTACACACAACAGACAAAAAAAAGCAAGTACCACCGAAATAGATATTTCCAGAGAACAATTCGGTATGTTTTGGCCATTTCATTTTACAGATGTTTAGATTCACATTGAAGGAAAATGGAACAGACAGAAGGCATGATCTTTAATGAATAAGGGATCATTCATTTACATTCATTTCAGTGTTAATTAAAAAACCCCTGCAGAATCACACTTCAACATTTAAGAAATTTGCACACAGACGCAACGATGCACACATTGCTGTCTGAATAATAGGCACTTCAGGTTATTTACTGCAAATGGACACAAGCAAAACTGCTTATTGAAAACTCCAAAGCAAAGCTAAGCAGAAACATGAATACAAAAGAAAAAATAATATTCTCCAATTGTGTCGTTGAGAGGAACACCCACACCACATACAGGTGCACAAAACACAGACATGCTTGTGCTGGTTTGTAATCCTTTTTTCTAACGTGTACAAAACACCAGGGTGCTTTTCTTCCCCGGACAACGCAGCATATCTTTATAACTACTACCTCTCTTTTCCTGAAATGTATCTGGGTCCAGCTGTACACTCCTATACCGCAGTAGCAAACATCACAATTCATGGAACACAATCGGTGGAAAAGATGATGGTACTTGCATGAAAGATGAATATCGTCAAGTGAATTTAGGCACTCACCAAACTCCCGTACTTTTACAGACAATGAATACAATGTGAACTTTAAGTTTTTTTTTCAAATGTCAACAATCCTGTTTTTCCTTTATTTTAAACCATTTCTTAATTCGAGTTTTTTCCTATCTGGTTGCAATTCAGGATCAGAAATAGATGCAGTCACGCCAATGTGTTTTTACTGTCAGTGACGTGATAATACTATACTTCCAGCAAAGATGGATCTTTGGAAACTCATAATATTGTCTTGTTGGTTATCTATGCTTAGAATAGTTGAGTGGTGCTAAGATAGGAACCCGCCGGCCGGCTGTTGATTGCATGTGAGCCCGTTTCCAAAAGGCTCGAAAGCAACGTGGTAGCTGTTCGTGGTGCTGAAATCTTCAAATGCTCTTTACAAACTCACCCAGAATAACACTGCTGCCGAGGCAGTTCAATGTCGAACTACTTACGGAGGTTTATAGTCTGGGAGAGAAAGTAAACAGTGCAGACAATAACTTGTGCATCAGATACTCTAAAATTTTCCATATGACAAAGGCAATTATAACAGAATGATGATCTCTGGTCATACCATACATCACAGGTTTATGGATCATAGAATATGGGAGCCCGTTCAGTCCATAGTGCTTGTGGTTCTTTGAAAGCAAAGTTGGTACCACACTCTTGCTCTTTCCTCATAATACTACTTTCTCAACCGATTCAGACAATACACTTAAGGCCATAACATCACAGCTTGTAAAAATATTTACTTCTTATCAACACCCCTCATCTCTGTAATCTCCTCTCACCCACAACCTTGCCAGATATATGTGATCCATAATTCTAACCTCTTGACCATCCTTGAGTTTAACTACTCCATTATTGGTTGCTGGGCCTTCAGTAGCTCAGACCCTATGTTCTGGAATAACCTCCCTTCACCTCTCTACGTCTTAAGCTCACATTCCTCCTCCAAGATACTTCTTAAAACTTGGCACAAGCTTTTGGTCATCTGACCTAATAGGTTCAGTGGCTGGGTCTTAAGTTCTCCTGTAAAACACTTTGGGATGTCTTATGTTAAAGGCATCACGTAAGTGGTTTTGGATTCTATTTTTGGAATAATTATCTTAAATCTATGCTCAATAGTTATTGGCAGTGAAAATAATTTTGCATTGTTGTATGCTGTCAAAGTCTTTCACCATTTTCAACAATTCTCTTCTTAAATTTATCTGCTTTAAGAGAAGAGAATAGGGTACCTCAAAGATCAGCAAGGTGGCCTTTGTGTGGAGACACAGAAAATTGGGGGAGATACTAAATGAATATTTTGCACTAGTATTTACTGTGGAAAAGAATATGGAAAATATAGACTGTAGGGAAATAGATGGTGACATCTTGCAAAATGTCCAGATTACAGAGGAGGAACTGCTGGATGTCTTGAAATGGGTAAAGGTGGATAAATCCCCAGGACCTGATCAGGCATACCCTAGAATTCTGTGGGAAGCGAGGGAAGTGATTGCTGAGCCTCTTGCTGAGATATTTGTATCATTGATAGTCACAGGTGAGGTGCCGGAAGACTGGAGGTTGGCAAACATGGTGCCACTGTTTAAGAAGGGTGGTAAGGACAAGCCAGGGAACTATAGAGCAGTAAGTCTGACCTCGGTGGTGGGCTTGCTGTTGGAGGGAATTCTGAGAGACAGGATGTGCATGTATTTGGAAAGGCAAGGATGGATTAAGGATAGTCGGCATGGCTTTGTGCGTGGGAAATCATGTCTCACAAACTTGATTGAGTTTTTTGAAGATGTAACAAAGAAGATTGATGAGGGCAGAGTGGTAGATGTAATCTATATGGACTTCAGTAAGGTGTTCGACAAGGTTCCCCATGGGAG
>NC_057725.1:14805302-14825475 GCF_004010195.1 Chiloscyllium plagiosum
GTTTAATTCAGATAAATGCAAGGTGCTGCATTGTGGGAAAGAAAATTTTAGCAGGACTTATACACTCATTGGTAAGGTCCTGGGGAGTTTTGCTGAATAAAGAGACCTTGGAGTGCAGGTTCATAGCTCCTTGAAAGTGGAGCCACAGGTAGACAGAATAGTGAAGGCGGTGTTTGGTATGCTTTCTTTTATTGGTCAGAGTATTGAGTACAGGAATTGGGAAGTCATGTTGCGGCTGAATATGACATTGGTCAGGCCACTGTTGGAATATTGCGTGCAATTCTGGTCTCCTTCCTATCGGAAAGATGTTGTGAAACTTGAAAGGGTTCAGAAAAGATTTACAAGGATGCTGTCAGGGTTGGAGGGTTTTAGCTATAGAGAGAGGCTGAACAGGCTGGGGCAGTTTTCCCTGGAGCATCGGAGGCTGAGGGGTGACCTTATAGTGGTTCACAAAATTATGAGGGGCATGGATAGGGTAAATAAGCAAAGTCTTTTCCCTGTGGTGAGGGAGTCCAGAACTAGAGGGCATAGGTTTAGGGTGAGAGGGAAAAGATATAAAAGAGACCGAAGGGGCAACTTTTTCACACAGAGGGTGGTACGTGTATGGAATGAGCTGCCAGGGGAAGTGGTGGAGGTTGTTACAATTGCAACATTTAATAGGCATTTGGATGGGTATATGAATAGGAAGGGTTTGGAGGGATATGGGCCGGGTGCTGGCAGGTGGGACTAGATTAGGTTAGGATATCTGGTCGGCGTGGACGGGTTGGACCGAAGGGTCTGTTTCCATGCTGTACATCTCTATGACCCTATGACCCTATAACAAATTCAGATTTTCTAGTCTTTCTCCATGACCGAATTGTCTTACCTCTGTCATAATTCGAGCAAACTGCCTTCAGAGATTCTTCCCTTTTAAAGAGTGGGATGCAAAATTAGCCAAAATATTCAAACTGATGCCGAACCAGTGATTTATAAATGGTCAGCATGAGAAACTTGATTCTGAAGCTTTTAATCTTGTGCTCACTGGGACAAATGCAAAAATGCCAAACTTCAACTGATCACAACAGCTTATGCCACAAGAGAAAGGAATGCTACTTGACTGGCCAGCCAACCTGCATCTTTTATTTCTGTTATTGAAATTGTTGTGATTGTTTGAAAATTGCTATTCTTTGAGATATCCTAAAGAGGGCAAGATTAAAAGCTTTGGCAGCTTTTAAAAACCAAAAGAACTGAGGATGCTATAAATCAGAAACAAAAATAGAAATTGCTGGAAAAGCTCAGCAGGTCTGGCAGCATCTGTGGAGAGAAATCAGAGTTAACGTTTTGGGTCAGGTCAGCTTTCCTCTGAGGAAGGGTTGTCTGACCCAAAACGTTAACTCTGTTTTCTCTTCATAGATGCTAACAGACCCACTGAGCTTTTCCAGCAATTTCTATTTTTATTTTTGGCAAGACATCTCTCTTTTCAACAAAATTCTATATACCAAAAGATTACTTAACATAACCTTCTCCTTTTGCCTTTACTCATTGTTTCTTGCTACCTACATAGAGTCATCGAGATATACAGCATGGAAACAGTCCCTTTGGTCCAACTTGTCCATGCCGACCAGATATCCTAACCTAACCTAGTCCCACTTGCCAGCACTTGGCCCATCTCTCCTAAACCCTTCTATTTATATACCCTTCCCGATGCCTTTTAAATGCTGTAATTGTACCAGCCTCTATCACTTTCTCTGGCAGCTCATTCCATACATGTACCACCCTCTGTATGAAAAAGTTGTCCCTTAAGTCCCTTTTATATCGTTCCCCACTCACCCTGAACCTATGCCCTCTAGTTCTGTACTCCCTCACCCCAGGGAAGAGACCTTATCTATTAACCTATCCATGCCCTTCATGATTTTATAAGCCTCTATAAGGTCACCCCTCAGCTTCTGATGCTCCAGGGAAAACAGCCTTTCCCTATATCTCAAATACTCCAACCCTGGCAATATCCGTGTAAATTTTTTCTGAACCCTTTCAAGTTTCACAACATCTTTGTGATAGGAAGGACACTAGAATTGCACACAGTATTCTGAAAGTGGCCTAACCAATGTCCTGTACAGCTGCAACATGACCTCCCAACTCCTATACTCAATGCTCTGACCAATAAAGAAAAGCATACTAAATGCCTTCTTCACTATCCTATCCACCTGCAATTCTTAGGAACAATGAACCTGCACTCCAACATCTTTTTGTTCAGCAACACTCCCCAGGACCTTACCATTAAGTGTATTTGCTTCTCCAAATACACTTGCATTTATCTAAATTAAACTCCATCTGCCACTCCTCAGCCCATTGGCCCATCTGATCAAGATCCCATTGTACTCTGAGGTAACCTTCTTCGCTGTCCACTATACCTCCAATTTTGGTGTAATCTGCAAACTTACTAACTATACCTCCTAAATTCATATCTAAATCATTTATATAAATGACAAAAAGCAGTGGACCCAGCACTGATCCTTTTAGCACACCACTGGTCACAGGCCTCCAGTCTGAAAAGCAACCCTCCACCACCACCCTCTGTCTTCTACCTTCGAGCCAGTTCTGTATCCAAATGGCTAGTTCTCCCTGTATTCCATGAGATATAACCTTGCTAATGGGATTCCTATGAAGTGCTAAAATTCTTTACTAGTATATAATAACAAGCTATGTCATTTGCAACATTGATGTCATCTTTGAGCCTGAACTGAGTGTCTAATCACACATCCACTGCATGACCAAGATTGCCTGCTTTCACTTCTGTAACATCAGCTGATTTCCTACTCTGCTTCTTCTCATCTGCTGCTGAAACTCTCCTCCATTCCTTTGTTACTGCTAGATTTGACTATTCTAATTCCCATCCTGGTTGGTCTCCTGTCTTCCACCTTACATAAAGGTGTGTACATTAACAACTTCAGAAGAGGAAAAACACAAGTCAACTTGCATCTAATTTATTTTACCCATCAATGATTATCTGACCTATACTGGTTTTCATTCTGATAAAGTCTTAATTTTGAAATCATCACCTTTGTTTTCAAGTTTCTCTGTGACCTCGCCCCTTTCTATTTTTGTAACCACCTCTAGCCACCCAAGCCTTTAGACATATTAGAGGATATGGGGAGAAAGTGGAAACTTGGAATCTTCTAACTTGGATCATCGGCCATGATCGTATCAAATGGCACAGCAGGCTCAAAGGGCCGAATGGCCCACTCCTGCTCCTGTTATCTATGTTTCAATATTTACATTCCTCCAATTCTTGCATCTTGTACAACCTTCATATTAATCACTCCAATACTGACAGGTGTACATTCAGTTTCTCAGGCTCCATGCTCAGGAATTCGCTTTTGAATTCTCTCCCCTCTAGCTGGCCTTCTTTAAGCCATTCCTTGAAATGTACCTTTTTGAAAAAGTAGTCAATCATCTGATATCTGATTCTGTTGCTCTCTATCTTCTTATTACTTGATAATACATTTGTTAAGCACTTTGGGATATTTTGCTGGTTACAAGTGCTATAAAAATGCAAACCTTGCTCTTCGCTAAGAAGAATACGCACTTCTGTCTGTATGTACATTAATAGGTTAAAGATCAGTTGGGAATAATGCCATAGATTGTTTTTCATACCAATCTCGATTCAAATAAGTGTGTGCATTTTTGACAGATAACATTTTTTAAAATTTAAATGTCCTGATGCCTATTTTCAGTGTAAATTATAAAACATCTCAAGATTCTTTTGTCACAGATGCCCTTACATGTGATATGAATCTGCTGAGGTCTTCTTGCGTAGATCTATCCCTGGACTGAAAGTAGAAAAAAAGATACATAACATAAATATAGAACATATTTGCAGAGATAGAGACAGGGTGTGAGAAATATAGCCGATATTTATATATGTGCATACTCATCAGACTGCAGAAAGCAAAAAACACCTCACATTTTGTTCCAAATGGAAAGAGCTGATGATTACATCAGTGCTTTTCAATCTAAATAACATTGGTTGGACTACTGTAGGTGATTCTGCCAGCTGTAGTAATACATAAATTGGCATATAGAGAAAACAGCACAAGAGCAATATCAATGGATGACCATAGTCAAAGCAATACAGTAAATAGAGCTTAGGGCAAAACCAGCAGGGCATTTGCTGCACTTGGGACACCATCACACTGGGTCCACAATCGGCAAATAACAGAATATCAATTAAATATAGAACACATGAACAGCCTCATTAGATGTTCAGGTTTAGGCTGGAGTTTATGATATATTGTGATAAACTGATTATTGCAGATATCTTAACTCTATCCATTTTTATGCCCTATCTTTTCTGCACTGTTTTCATAAAGGTTTCGGTTGCTCCATTTGCTTGTGCTTAACAAACTATATCAATGTGTGACATATTATATTCTGAGTGTATTCAAACTCTACTCAGGCATTATCGCCTGCAGGAGTATGGTATCCTTAACACATGAGGGGGTGTTAAGCAATCACATCCTTCAGTGAGTCACGAGCAATGGTGAATGCTCTGCTTACATTGAGCCCAGTCAGCATTCTTGTTAAAGCTGCTAACGGCTGGAAAAACAAAATAACTTTTACATGCAGTACCTCTAACAGGATGGGCAGTGCTGCTGTGATACTGAGAATTTGACTGAAGGACCCTCAGCTGGGCTTGTTCTTCATGTCCACCCCACTTCCCTGGTACGGTTCAAGCGTCGACCTAGCATTAACAAAACATTTTCAAAAGACCATTGTGAAATAATACACAACAGAGAAAAATCAGGATGAGACCGAACCTACTTGAATGTGGGCTTGATGCCAAATTATCCACAGATGTCATTTTAAGAAACAGCAAAACAGAGAGTGAACGCACCAAGCATTATCAGCAAGTAAGTAATCTACCGCCCTGACTTGAGTGGTTTTTCGAGTGGAGAAGAAAACAAAAAAAAACAAGGAAACACTCACTCACTCACACACACACACGATGTTTTGAGCGTCTTACCTTTTACCAACTCGGTTCAGATCTGCAGCTGTGTCCTGTTCTGACGACACGAATTCTATACAACCATTTATATACGTATATATGTACATTTCTGAAAGTGTACCAGATATCATAATCTATGCGCAAGGCGACAGAAGCTCTGCACTTCACGTGTGAGTCTGCATTCTGAATTAACAGTGGCAGAATATTTGGTGCTCGGTGCCAAATTCAGGAGAGAGCAAACTAATAAATAATCAGGGATATTTGTATCTAGTACAAGCTACTGAAATGTTGACAAGTGCAAATAAATAAATAAATAATAATCGGATTCAGACCAACCCTCCAGGTTAGCTATTCTATTTTTCGGATTACAAACATACTCAGTGGTGCTTTATATGCCTGGATTTTTTTTTTGGTGGTGGGGGGCGGGAAAGGGGGTTGTATTTTGCAAAAAGCCCTGCCCTGACCAACCAGCTCGGCTCTTCCAGTGTGTTCCTGACCTGCACTGACGTCATTGCGTCATTAGGTCTCCCTTAGAAACACTGAGTTTCAAAAATAGTATCAAATTAATTCAGGAGCAAAGCACGCTTCTGCAACTGGGAGCAGTCATGAAATATTCTACCCACTGCCCTCGCAGGATGCCGAGAGAGGAATATCTAACAAAAATGCATCGATTTTTTTCACCCAAAAATATCTATTGGAAAAATACCTCCCCCTTTTGATGGCCTAAAAATAGCCCATGCAGTCAGTGATTGCAACCCCGTCACTGGCATTGCTCACCTCTGTAAGGATACACGAAGAATATGAATGAATTATCGAAAAAGACAAAGTAGAGCGCACCCACACACAAATTTGGCGGCACGAGAGTCACCAATTAAAAGGTTACACTGTGGCAGGTTTCCCTTCAATGTTTCATCATCTCCCCCCAATGTTTAAATAAAACAATTCTGATTTTATTCCTCCTTTTGGTCCTTTTCTCCCCCCAAAAAATAAAATGCACAGCACGTGCCTCACGTGTCTATATCTGGCAGCAGCTCCTGCTCATTCACAGAAAAGTCCGTGAAGCGGCCCATTAATGATTTGCGCAGACATACAGTACACTGAGAAATGGAGCTGTTTGTGTCCCGTGCAGTTCCCCTGTCTCACCGCCAGAAATTTATCAATAGCCTGACGCCGAGGGAAGGGAGCGAGCCTGATCTGCAGGAAGGCAGTTTCAGCATCGTGAGTGCAGCAATCAGGGACTGTGCACAGGCTTTCTGGGGGTATTTGCCAGGAGGGGTGGGTGGTTATTGGAAAAGCTTATTGACTGGTCCCGAGCGGGGGAGAGGGGGGGAGGGGGGGACACTGCTTGTCCTGTTACTAGTGCAACAGGTAACCGCAGGGTGATCCACAAACAAATAATCACAGGAGTTAAAATCCTTCCTTGCTATACTTTAAAAAGCACCAGCCTTTCTCAAAGCAGCAGTTATTTATTTTGCAAGAATATCCACAAGATGGTGAATGTCTTGCCATCTGTTTCTAAAAATAAAACTGGGATCCCTATAGGTCCAACCAGACGATCCAATATTCCTCTCTGACTGAAACACGCCCCACACTGTAAACCTGGTGACAATCTTTGCCACACAAATGTAGATGCTACAGATCTACAGTGAAGCCCAATTTCTACACCAGAACATTAATTTAACAGGATGATATGAACAGTATTTTAATATTGTAAAAGAAAATCCCATTGTCTAACAACTGGCAAAATGTAATTTTCATCTGGAATAGGGGCAGGACTAGTCCTCTCAGCCCTTTGAGCTCACTGTTATTCAATGAGATCATGGCTGATCGACTACTCTTCTAAAATTCTTGAATAATATCCACATGGTGTGGATGTCATGAATTCTTTCGCCACCTTGCAATAGGATCTTCATTACTGAGGCTTATATGGACACAGTGGGTTGTGCTAGACATGTGAACTGATCAGACATCACAAGATCCCACAGAGTTCAGATTATCCGTCATCGTTTACTACTGCATTTCATTCCTGCACCTGGGGTTTTCCTAAATCTGTTCATCTTGAAAAAATAATTTATTGAATTTTTGTGGCCTTATTTCACTTTTGTTCCATCTCCCTTTAGTACCTGCAACTCTTTAAGTAAAACATCAGGATGACTCATAGGTAAGAAAGAAAAGCTTGCATTAATATAGCACCTTTCATGACCTTTTTCCTTGAACACACTGACAGGAATTCATCAACCACAGAAATATTGTTAATGTGGATTCATAGAATCCCTAGAAGCAGGCAATTTGGCCCATCAAGTCCACACTGACCCCTCCAAAGAGCATCCAGCTGGTTCAGTTCCCAGTCGTGGTCACTCTGCAAACATGGCTCTGTAGTCACAATCATATCTTTGCCATTTATAACTATTTGTTAATTTGTCTCTTCACTGCAAATGCTTTGTGCATTTAGACCTACCTCAATGACATAACATTTTTGTACTCCAACCCTAATTGCTGCATTCCTTTGTCTCATATACCTTCCACTTTTGTTTTCTACTTTCCTATCTGTGTATCAGAACTTGCCGCTCCCGTAGCCAAGCTGTTCCAGTGCAGTTACAACACTAGTATCTACCCGACAATATGGAAAATTGCCCAAGTATGTCCTGTACATTAAAAGCAGGCCAAATCCAACCGGGCCAATTTCTGCCCCATCAGTCTACTCTCGATCATCAGTAAAGTGAAGGGAGGTGTCTTTAATAGTGCTATCAAGCAGCACCTGCTCAGCAATAACCCACTCAGTGACACCCAGTCTGTGTTCAGCCAGGGCCACTCTGCTCTGGACCTCATTACAGCCTTGATCCAAAGCAGCTGAATTCCAGAGGTGAGGTGAGAGCAACAGCCCTTGGTGTCAAGGCTGCATTTGCCCAAGTGTGGCATGAAGGAGCCCTAGCAAAACTGGAATCAGTGGGTATCAGGGGGCAAATACTCTGGTAGTTAGAGTCATACTTGACACATAAGAAGATGGTTGTAGTTGGTGGAGGTCAGTCATCTCAGCTCCAGGACATCTCTGCAGGAGTTCCTCAGGGTAGTGTCCTAGGCCCAAACATCTTCAGCTATGTTATCAATTACCTTGCCTCCATCAGAGTCAGAAGTAGCAATGAGTGCAGCTCCAACAATACTCAAGAAGCTTGAGTATTGATATTCACTGTACTTCTCTATAGCAAAAACGTACACTTCCTCAGGTAAGGAAACCAAATCTGCACACAATGTTCCAGGTGGTCTCACCAAGTCACAATTGCAGCAAGACATCCCTATTCCTGTACTCAAACCTCTTGCTATGAAGGCCTACCCAAGAAAATATACACTTGCTATAGTACGAGTGCTGTGAGAGTTCACCAGACTAATTCCTGGGATGGCAGGTTTACCATACGAGAAGAGATTGCATGGATTGGATTTCCATTCATTGGAGTTTAGAAAAGTGAGAGACAATTTCATTGGAATGTATGAAGTCCTGACAGCACTGTACAGATTGGATGCAGGAATGATGATTCTGTGGCCAGGAGTCCAGAACGAAGAGTCACAGTCTCAGGATCCACTAGTGATCCATTTCAGACTGAGATAAGGAGAATGTTTTTTCACTGAGGGTGATGATCCTGTGGAATTCTTTACTACAGAAGGCATGAGAATCAGGACAAAGCAAGAATATGGCATTGAGATAGAGGATCATCAATGATCATGTTGAATGGAGTAGGCGAAGTTGGCAAAAGTCTGCTTCTGCTCCTATTTTCTGTGTTACCGTGTTTATATAACATACAGCACTTTACAGTCACCATTATAATATAGAGAAATGGGGAAACCAATTTGTAGCAGCAAGCTTTCTCAGATAACAGTGAGATAATGACAAAGTAAGCTGCTTCAGCGGTGTCTGTTGAGGTATGAATATTGGTTAATGACATTGGGGGGAAATCTCCTGCTCTTCTTCAGATTGCACTCCCCAAGTGTAAGGTATTGCTTGGATTCCCAGTACTTTTCCTTTTAATTTCATCCAAAAGTCACAGAAATTATCTACAATCATTTATACACTACAGGCCATTTCCTTGCAATGTGCACCTTCTTTAAGAAGTTAATACAATGACTTCACTTGTCCATTGCAGTTCACCATCTATTCTCGTCTTTCTACTAAATTAACCCTGAGGTGTTTCACTGAAACAATAGCTATTTGACTCAAAAATAGCTTTCCTGATCGATCACATCCAACCTGTTTGTTTTCTCATTATATCTGTCAATCTCTGCCCAAAACACAATTCTGGATAATTTTAATTTATTATACAACAGTGGTTCCCCAGGTAACTTTCTCCATAAGCTGGTCTTATGATTTTTAAAATCTTATGATTTAAAAGAAAGAATCTCCTGCCTGCCCGACTGGTTTTAGCTTTGTGATATTTAATTTTTGTTTGATATTTTTGCTGGGGAAGGAGAGTATTTAAATTAGCTTTGTCAAATTACTTCACTCTGCAGACAATGTCCTCCAAGCAATCTCAAAATCTCTCTATAGTGATTGTAATGAGGCGGACCTCATAGAATATGAGTTCTTTGATTGGGGCTGTTAAACTAGTCCAATCAGGGAGGCCTGGCTAACATACATACCAGAATGTCAGAGATTCTATTTGTTCTGAGGGAGCTGGACCAATGTTAAGTATTATGTACGTGTAAGTAAAGGGTGACTTGGTGACAGGATACCGGTCTCTGTGGAGTTATTTCAGTCTATCTTCGAAAGAATTATCTCAACTTCCTTTGCTTCCATTATAACTTGGGTTCAAAATACATGGAGGTAGACTGAATGTTTCTTATGTGACATACAGATCCAATTATTGGTTAGTTTACTAGTACAACTATTATGGATCAAGGTCAATTACATTTGTGTAGTTCTTACATCTGTGAAACTGTTACTTTTAGAAATATTCCAGAATCTTTATGATACACCTCAAGCTCTGTATTATGTTTGATTTAGTATTTATTTAGTCATCGAGGAGAAAGTGAGGTCTGCAGATGCTGGAGTTCAAAGTTGAAACTTTATTGCTGGAACAGCACAGCAGGTCAGGCACCTTCCTCAGGATTCCTGAGGAAGGGCCTGTGCCCGAAACGTCGAATCTCCTGTTCCCTGGATGCTGCCTGACCTGCTGTGCTGTTCCAGCAATAAAGTTTCAACTATTTATTTAGTCATGTAAAGCTGAAGTTTCTAAAACAATATATCACTGTGTTTAAAACATCTGAGATTGTTTTAACAGAATCCAAGAGGGAATTAACTTGAAACGTTTATAATCTGTTCATTAGTGAATGTGGCATTGTACTATTAGCTGATCATAATGGAAGAGGGTGCATTCAGATAACATACACCCCAGATCCAATTTTAATTCTGTTCAAGCGACGATGTTTCAACTGACTTCAAATCTGGCCCCTAGGGTGTCTACAGCCAGTGCTAACTTTCCATAAATCCTTTTTCCAAGCCTCTCATTCAACTTCATCCAACTTTGATTCTCAGAACTTTCATATGTATGATTTTCTTTTGGAAAAAAATTAATAAAAATTAAGTAAGGGGTGAAATAGATCAGGAATCAATCTGTTGTGTCTTCAATCAGCTCATTAGAGAATAGCACTAGATGTCTTTTTAAGCTCAAAGCTGAATCACAACAACATTTGCATTCAGAACAGTCTGTATTCATACTGAACATTCATAAACATTAAATCACTTTCTTAGTTGACAGTAAGGTCAGTGAAATTTCGCAAAATAGCTTCTACATTTTCTATAAATTTAATTGAAATACAAGATTTTTAATATTTTAAATAATAAAAGCAATTTGCATGAGGAATGGATTTATTATATTGGAATCACATCTAATGAAATCACATGGAGCTTGCCTCTTCTGTCACCCTGAACTTAAAACCTTCTCCCATTATGATCTGCTAACAGTGTGCTGGCAGGTGGGACTAGATTGGGTTGGGATAACTGGTCGATATAGACTGATTGGACCGAAGGGTGTGTTTCCATGCTGTACATCTCTATGACTCTATGACTCTACCAACAGTACAATGACAAATTCATTAATAAACAGCCAATAAATATTGTTGCTAAATCTCTCTTGGATTCTGTTAAATCTGTGAACAAAATGATGTATTGTTTTCTCCTACTTTTTGTAATGCATTTCTTTCCTTTTATTGCAATACGTCTCCATGAATCGAGTTCTCCTTGAGCAGTGTGGGACTGGAGTGGCGGTGGAAAAAGCATGGCAGGTCAGGCAGCATCTGAGGAGCAAGAGAGTCGACATTTCGGGTGCAACTCTTCTTCAGGAATGAAGGGTTATGTCCAAAACATCGACTCTCTTACTCCTGGGCTCCTGAAAAAAAGGTTGTGCTCGAAACGTTGACTCTCTTGTTCCTCGGATGCTGCCTGACCTTCTGTGCTTTTTCCACTGCCACGCTGAATCAACTCTGACTCTCCAGCATCTGCAGTCCTCTCTTTCTCCAGGTCATAAGGAGACCAGACGAGGTGGATGTTGCAGGATGTTATAGGAAAATGCAGGATGTCTCGCAGTGTCTGACTTCTTTGTCAGACATTAGTGAACCAGTTGGATTGTTGAGAATGACTGTTGCATTTCCGGTCGTTTTATCTAGCGCCAGTGTATAAGCTATAAGCAGAAGACAATAAACCAGAATAACCACTTGGCTAAGGGAACATACATTTTAAAATAACTTGAAATATCAGGAAGTGGCTCCTGGAAGTAAGGAGTGTTATACCGAGGCTGAGAGGCCTCCAGTAGGTTTGCAATATTAAACTGTGGTCATTATCAAGTCAGCGACTGTCAGTGTTATACCATTCTGTTTCAATGCTCTTCATTGATCAGCCAGTTAGTAGAAAATGACCACAGCAAAGAGACGACATGGTTAGAAGTCAAATCTACTGAGCACCACTTTACTATTAAATTGTTTCACAATAAGACAGGCTCAAAAGTGAAATCTGAGATGTAAACCAGAGAAATCCTTCTGCATGGGCAAACCAGGGCAGGACATATACAGTTAATGGTGAGGATCTGGGAAGTGTTGCCCAACAAAGAGACCTAGGGGTGCAGGTGCACAGTTCCCTGAAATGGAGTCACAGGTAAACAGGATGGTGAAAAAAACATTTGGCATGCTTGCCTTCAATGGTCATAACATTGAGTCTCAAAGTTGGGATGTCATTGTTGAGGCTGTACAGGACATTTTTGAGGCCACCTTTAGAGTACTGCATTCAATCTGATTGCCCTTCTATTGGAAGCATGTTGTTAAACTTGAGAGGGTGCATAAAAGATTTACAAGGATGTTGCCAGGATTGGAAGGTTTGAGTTATATGGAGAACTGAATAGGATTTTACCCTGGAGCACTGGAGGCTGAGGAGTGAACTTATCGCACTTTATAAAGTCATGAGGGGTATACATAGGGTGCATAGCCAAGGTATTTTTCAGAAACAAATGGGTATTGATTTGAGGTGGCAGGGGAAAGATTCATACAAGGACCTGAGAGGTAACTTTTTCACACAGATGCGTGTATGGAACAAGCTGCCAGAGGAAGTGGTGGAGGCGAGTATGATTATAACATTTAAATGCATCTGGACGGGTATATGAATAGGAAAGGTTTAGAGGTGTATGGGCCAAATACGGCAAATGGGACGAAGTCAGATTGGGATGTCTGGTCAGCACAGACGAGTTGGACCAAAGGCTCTGTTTTTGTTCTGTAGGACTTTATGAATCAGACATTCCCTAATTTCCTACCACTTAATTAATTTTTTCATGGTATGTGGACACTGCTTGCGAGGCCAGCATTTGATGCCAATTAGAACATAGAACATAGAACAATACAGCACAGAACAGGCCCTTCGGCCCACGATGTTGTGCCGAACATTTGTCCTAGCTTAAGCACCCATCCATGTACCTATCCAATTGCCGCTTAAAGGTCACCAAAGATTCTGACTCTACCACTCCCACAGGCAGCGCATTCCATGCCCCCACCACTCTCTGGGTAAAGAACCCACCCCTGACATCTCCCCTATACCTTCCACCCTTCACCTTAAATTTATGTCCCCTTGTAACACTCTGTTGCACCCGGGGAAAAAGTTTCTGACTGTCTACTCTATCTATTCCTCTGATCATCTTATAAACCTCTATCAAGTCACCCCTCATCCTTCGCCGTTCCAACGAGAAAAGGCCTAGCACTCTCAACCTATCCTCGTACGACCTATTCTCCATTCCAGGCAACATCCTGGTAAACCTTCTCTGCACCCTCTCCAAAGCTTCCACATCTTTCCTAAAGTGAGGCAACCAGAACTGCACACAGTACTCCAACTGTGGCCTAACCAAAGTCCTGTACAGTTGCAACATCACTTCACGACTCTTGAATTCAATCCCTCTGCTAATGAACGCTAATACACCATAGGCCTTCTTACAAGCTCTATCCACCTGAGTGGCAACTTTCAAAGATCTATGAACATAGACCCCAAGATCCCTCTGTTCCTCCACATGTTGCCCTTTATTGTCTTTGAACTAAATGCCTTCCTCAGGCACTTAAGATTCAACCAAGTTGCCACGGGTCTGACATTCTATTCAGGCTAGATAAACATGGCAGATTTTCTTTCTCCTGAAGAGAATTTGTGAATCAAATATGTTTTTGCAAAAAAAATGTTTTTTAGCGGTCACCACCAAGACTGGTTTTCAATTCCAGATTTTATTAATTGAATATGAATTACCAGGAGACGTATGATTTGTACACATATACCCAGTGCATTAACTTGGGCCCCTGAAACAATTGTCCAATAAGATTACCACTACACTGCCATCTTCTCATTTGGCAACACCATTGTTTCTTGATCTTTGAATCCAGTTTAAGGGAGGTCTGTGAGATTATCCATGTCACATTTTCCCACAGTGGCATAGTTGAGATTGAAAATTAAGTAGAGTGAGGCAGCTAATCTGCAAAGTAACCATCTATGGGGCCACGTATTTTCATCCAATTATGGTGCACTGCTGTACTGTCTTTATCATAGATATCTTGAGCTGACTACAAGGCACATCAAAAGAGGCATCACATAGTTTGACTTTCTTTCATTTGCTGTGTGAAAAATGCTGCCTATCATTTTGTGTTTTCAAACTGATGGTTGAGGCAAAACAGGAATTTTGCTGCATGTACCCCATTGTCATGCTTCACCACCACTTAATTTTAAAGAAAGACAACTTTGCTGTTACACTTGCTTTCAATGATCTCATCAAGGCTTTTGATCATGTGAGCAGAGTCGGTCTATTTGAGTTCCCAGAAAAAAACATTCAGAAGCTGCTCAGTGTGATCTCCCCCTTCAGTGACAATGTGACAGGTAAGATCAGCTATGATAGGGCAACATTAAAACCCTGCATTGGGGTTAAACAACCTTGTGTCCTGATTCTGATTAGTCTTTGATATATCCTTGTCTTTGCTTCTATTGTAAAGCTTGAGGTCACTTCCATGACATGTCCACCCACACATGCTGTTTAGTTCACTCGGTTGGCAGGTCAGCCGCTTTGCAATGCAGAGTGATGCCAATAGCGTGGGTTCAATTCCTGCACTGGCTGCGTTACCATGAAGGACTCTTCTCAACTTCCCTCCATGCCTGAGGCATGGGCAACCCTCAGGGTAAACTGTCACCAGTTGTGTGTCTCTACTGAGAGAGACATCCTCAGGGCTGGTAAAGCTATGGTGACTTTACCTTTACTTTTACCACCTGCACATCAGAACTGATGGAAAGCTGCTCAGCCTTGCTTGCCTGAGATCTAAAGCAAAGGCGCACCATGTCTTTATCAATGAGGCACTAATATTCAGTACTGAGGAACACATGCAGCAGCAAATAGACGTCCAAATTGTGCCTGTAAAACTTTGGTTTGAATACAGCCATTAGGAAGACAAATGGCAGGGTCCAGGATGTTGTCATCCAACCATCCATCAGGATTGATAGTGAGATTCTGGAGGTTATCAATAGCTTCATGTATGCAGGCTGTACAATCACAGAATTGTTGCAGTGCAGAAGACAGGCCGTTTGGCCCCTTGAGTCTGCACTGGCTGTCTGAGCATTTTAATGTATTGCCAATCTCCTGCCTTTCCCCCTTAACCCTGCACATTGCTTCTATCTGTCGAGTGATGCTGAAATCAACACCCATGTAGCAAAAGTTGGAACTGTTATGTCCAAGCTGAGTAAGAGAGTATAGAACAATAGCAATCTGGTTGATAGCATCAAAGTGCAACCCCATCAAACTACGAAACCTATGCCCCAAGCACATTGAATGACAGTGGTGAGACCTAGACAATATCTGTCAGGCAGGAGAAAAGCTGAACTGTTCCTACTTTTGCTGTTTCAGGCATATCCTCAGCGTGTCTTTGGCAGGATATGGTCACCAATACAGAGGCCTGCAAAGGAGCAAGACCCTGGTGTATAGGCCTCCTATCTGTCGTGAAACAATAAAACAGGAAATAGCAAAGGCATCGGGGACCTCAATATGGAGAAAGATTGGGGAAAACCATATCAGTATCGGATCCCAAGAAAAGGAACATGTGGAATGTCTATGAGATGTTTTATTTTTGGAGCAGCTTGTGGCAGAGCCCACTTGGGAACAGGTCATTCTGCATTTGGTGATGTGTAATGAGGCAGCCTTGATTGGAGAGTTGAAGGTGAAAGAGCTCCTGGGGACAGTGACCATAAAATGAATGAATGAATTGTCACTTGTATTTTACAGTGAATAACACAATAAAATACAGTGAAAGGCTTGCTACAAACCAGCACTATTTTGAATAGTTTAAGAATAGAAGATATGGTGGAAAGAGAGTCCATCTCATCCTGCAGTTTGAGAGGGAGAGGCTGGAATCAGACATAATGGTATTACAATTGAGTAAAGGTAACTACAAAGACAGAAGGGAGGAACTGGCCAGAATTGATTGGAAGGAAAGCCTAGCAGGGAAGATGGTGGAGCAGAAATGGCAGGAATTTCTCGGGGTAATTCAGGAGGCTCAGCAGAAATTCATCCCAGAGAAGAAGGGATCAGGGAATCAGCAGCAGCAGAAAAGCGAAAGAAAAACGTACAATATGGTGAAAATCTGGGAAACCAGAGGATTGGAAAGCCTTTTAAAAAGCACAGAACATAGCACAGTATGGCCCTTCAGCCCTTGAAGTTGTGCTTACCTTTTATTCTACTCTAAAATCAAACAAACCTTGCATTTTACTATCATCCATGTACCTATCCAAGAGTTGTTTAAATGACCCTAATGTATCTGACTCTACTACCACTGCTAGCATGAGGTCTCTGTGTAAGGAATCTACCTCTGACATCTCCCATAAACCTCCCTCCAATCACCTTAATATATGCCCCCTCATGATAGCCATTTTTGCCCTGAGGAAAAAGCCTCAAGCTATCCACTCTATCCATGCCTCTTATCATCTTGTACACCTCTATCTAGTCACCTGTCATCCTTCTTCACTCCAATGGGAAAAGCCCGAGCTCCTTCAACCTTTCTTTGTAAGACATGTCCCCCAGTCCAGGCAACATCCTGGTAAATCCCCTCTGCACTCTCTCTAACTTTTCCACATCCTTCCTATAATGACGTGACCAGAACTGATCACAATATTCCAAGGGTGGTCTAACCAGGGCTCCCGAAATGTCGATTCTCCTGTTCCCTGGATGCTGCCTGACCTGCTGCGCTTTTCCAGCAACACATTTTCAGCTATATAGAGTTGCAGCATAACCCTGCAGCTCTTAAACACAATCCCCCCGCTAATAAAAGCCAACACATCATACTCCTCCTTAACAACCCTATCAACTTGGGTGGCAACTTTGAGGGATCTTCAGATGTGGACCCCAAGATCCCTCTGTTCCTCCACACTGCCAAGTATCCTGCCTTTAAACCTGTAGTCTGCATTCAAATTCAACCTTCCAAAATGAATCAGTTCACACTTTTCTAGGTTGAACTCCATCTGCCACTTCTCAGCCCAGTTCTGCATCCTGTCAATGTCCCATTGCAACCTAGAACAGCCCTCCACACTCCAACAACATTCATGTCATCAGAAAACTTATTAATTCACCCTTCTACTTCCTCATGCAAGTCATTTAAAGAAGTCACAAAGAGGGGATCCAAGATGGCGGCGATCTGATAGATCTTTTGTGCTGGGCTCTGCACCATAACTCAAGTAAAGTGGTGCTTTTACCCCCCACCCACCTCACTGGCTATCTATAAGAAAAATTGGGAAAGTAAAGTAAAACAAAACCCCTAGAACCTTTTAAATACTGATCCTAATGTTTTTGGGAAGAAGATGAAGACGATTAAAAGGAAGGGAACGTGAGGATCGCAGCATCCCCATACAGTGCCGGGAGTGCCCACAGCCATGGCCCCTACTCCTGTGGGAGCCTTGGATCCCATTGGTGCAACAGAACTTTGTCTCGAAGTTTGTAAAACTCGAAGGAAAAATCGAGTCGGCGCTGGATCCGATCTTTGCCATGCTACAAAAACATGAGCAGGAGAACCAAATGTTGGGTCAAGGCAGTCGAACAAAGGACTGAGGTGTCGGAGACTGCACCGGAGGATTCGGCGGGGAGGATCCATACACCGGAAGGCCAGGTTCAGGCCCTGCTGGACCAGGTCAAGAATCGAGGCCAATAGAAGAACTTACGAATAATCGGGATCTTGGAACGTGAAGGTGAGAACCTGGTTAGTTACCTGGAGCAGTGGCTCCCGCAGTTTCTGGGGCTGGGAGTAGAGTCGGGCCCAGTGCGTGTAGAGCAGGCCCACCGGATGCGCAGGTCCAGGTCGGATCAGTGTCCCTGCCTAGTCCTAGCGTGAACTCCAGTGTTACAAGCAAAATCAAATGATAATGGAAGCTTCCAGAAGGCTGGAAAAAGACTTGCAGGCCCTGGTTACAAGGGGTAGAAATTATGTTTTTTCAAGACTTCTCTGAGGCTGTAATCAAGAAAAGGAAATCTTCTGATGAAGTCAGGAAGAGGCTGAGAGACTGAATATCCAGTACTCTGTCTGGTCCCCGGCAGTACTGCGCTTCAACTGTGGAGGGTCTGTTTACAACTTTGACTCAGCAGAAAAAGCAAGGGATTCCTCGACTCTTGGAAATAGTTGGTCTGGGTCAGAAAAAAGCTTCAGACAATGGTATGTCCTTTGCTCTCTTGGTTGTTGGTTTTATATGCTTGGCATTGCTTTGTAAAAATCCTCCTCTTTATTTTACTAATTTCTGTTATTCCCTCATTTCCTCTGGGGTGGTTATCTCTTCCACTAAAGACAAATGGGGTTGACGTATGGAGGGTATGGGTTGGGCATCCACTTTTAATTTTCACCTGTGTAAGTATTAGGTTTTCTTTGTCTCTGTACTGCTTGGGTTTGGGGTGACGCTTTAGCTGGAATGAACCATGATGGTAGTAGGGATTGGGAAAGAGCCCCCTACGGTGAGGGGGGGAATCTCCAATTATTTGTTGCTTATGTGTTTGTTTAATTTGAGTAGTGGTTAGTTCTTTTTTAGTTTTTGTAGTATCTGTAGAGGTAGTTTTTAGATTTTATAAATCCTGTTTTGTCTCCGCTCAGTGCACCATGAGTAAGCTTCTTCCCCTCAAGGGGCTGTGGGCCACTGTGGATGGTTATCGTGAGTGGTTTGTTTAGATGGTGCACCTGGAACATAAAGGGGAGTCATTCCCCAATCAAAAGAAAGAAGGTGCTCTCAAACCTCAGAAAAAAAGAGGGTTGACAACCCAGCTACAAGATACGCATTGGAATGACAAGGAACATTTGAACTTATAGCAGGGAGAGGTTTGGTAGGGTATTCTTTACCTCTTTCAGTTCTAAAGGCAGGGGAGTGGCCATACTAGTACAGAGAAATCTCCCATTTCAGATAATAGAGCAAATTAAGGATGAAAATGGGCAGTTCATCATCCTCAAGGTCTTAATAAATGAGGAAGGGTATGGCATCCTGAATGTCTACTGCCCCCCGGCGCACCCTTTTAAATTCGTAAACGACGCATTCTCCAAATTGATGGCTCTTGGGGTGCACTGTATAATTATAGGTTGAGATCCCGAGGTGGACAGGATGCCAAGGAGCCTCTCGGGTATCTCCCCGTGGTCCAGACAGTTAGTGGATTTATGTGGGGAGTTGGGATTGGTGGATGCGTAGGTCTCCACCCTAATGGTAGGGGTTCTACCTTTTACTCCAACCCGCACAAGTGCCACACAAGAATTAACATGTTCTTTGTTCCATCGATCTGTCTGGATTTGGTATTATCCTGCAGGATTGGGAGAGATAGCCATTTCGGACCATGTGGCAGTGTACTTGGTTGTCAAGATCAGAGGTCGTGGAATAAATACACAACATTGGCGCATGGATCCATTCCTTTTTGAAGGATAGCAAATTTAGAGAGTACTTCAAAAGAGAGTTCAGAGGCAGAGAGGAGAACAGCAACGTATACTTGAGGCCTGGCTGAAGACAATCAAATCGGTGTATTATGATAGACTGTCCGTGGGTCACAGCTCTCCAGGCGGCTCTGAATTCAGTACTTACCTGGGCGTTGAAGGGAGAGCTCTCCTTTTGCAAAGCAAAGGTTACTTGAATATGGTGATAAGGCAGGTAGATACCTGGTATATTTGGCCAGGAAGAAAGGTACCCCGCAGTCCATTGTGTCAGGGATAGGCAGGACTGGCAGCTTAATGTTCCAGGATACAAATGCGACAGGAAGGATAGAAAGGGAGGCAAGAGAGGAGGGGGAGTGGTATTTTTGATAAAGGATAGCATTACAGCTGAACAGAGGGAGAATATTCCCAGAAATACATCCAGGGAAGTTATTTGTGTGGAACTGAGAAATAAGAAAGGGATGATCACCTTATTGGGATTGTATTATGGACCTCCTAATAGTTAGAGGGAAATTGAGAAACAACTTGTAAGGAGATCTCAGCTATCTGTAAGAATAATAGGGTGGTTATGGTAGGGGATTTTAACTTTCCAAACATAGACTGGAACTGTCATAGTATTAAGGGTTTAGATGGAGAGAAATTTGTTAAGTGTGCACAAGACAATTTTCTGATTCAGTATGTGGATGTACCTACTAGAGAAGATGCAAAACCTGACCTATTCTTGGTAAATAAGGCAGGGCAGGTGACTGAGGTGTCAGTGGG